>NC_067482.1:27231344-27423844 GCF_947179515.1 Apodemus sylvaticus
TTAACTAATACAGCTATGCCATATAGTGATAGTTGTAGTTGGGAAAATCTGCCCTCATATTCCAAAGCTATTCAACACAAGAATCAAATTTCATCATTTCTACCAGTTGATCTTTCAGGAATAAAAGGACTCGCAACATGAAAGACCTTAAGCCCAGAGAGATACAGTAATATAAGGGATGTGTGTGGATAATTGGGCAGAGATGTTGGGTTAATAGAGTGCATGTGTGGCACACACACACATATACGCATATGCACTAAGATAAAATATGTGCAGCAGAATTCTGTGCATACAACTTAATATCATTAAGGTGGTCAGATATTAATTGGTTATCTCCAAAAATCTCGATTGTAGTGGGAAACAGAAGTAAATAAATGAATAAGCAAAGAAAATTCGGTCCAAACAGGAATAGAATGCAAAATATGATGTGGCAAGGAATTAAGGATTGAATAAAAGCTGGACAGTTCAATGGAATGCTAATAGAATATATTATATAAGCTAGGAGAGTTTCAGATTAATTTTTCTTCATTCGAGTGACCAAATGATATTTTTATAAAGTAAATAACAGAGTAATAGAAGAGCTACTAATAACCTTTAAAGAACGGATTTCTGTCTTTCTCATACAAGATTGCTGATAGAAATATTTCAGAACTGAATGTCAATGACATGCACAGTAAGATTCTGGAACATCGTCAGTATTCACAGATGATGACAATGGATGAGTGGTACCTTCCATCTGATGGCAGCAAGTAGGCTTATAGAGATGAGAGATTTCTCTTAATGGGAAGGATGACCTATTTAATAAGGGTATTGATTAATCTGTATAAAAAGACTGTTTAATAATTGTCTTAGTTAGGGTTTCCTTGCTGTGAAGAGACACCATGACAAAGACAACACTTATAAAAGAAATACTTAATTAAGCCTGGCTTACAATTTCAGAGTTAGTCTATTATTATCAAGGCCGGAAGCATGACAAAATATCCAAGCAGACAAAATAGTGGAAAATGGACACAGTAGTGGAGTTCTGTACCTCGATACAAAAGCAGGCAGAAGACTGTCTTCCACATTGGGCAGAGCTTGAACACTAGAAGCTGTCAAAGCCCACCAATAAAGTTACATACTTCCTCACACAAGGCCACACCTCTCAATAGTGTCACTTTCCATGGGCCATGCATATTCGAACCACCACTCTAGTGAACTGACATTTGCTTTCTGATGCTTCAATAGAAAAGGAAGACTTATTTCTCAGTTCATCAGCTTCTAGTTCTTAAAACTAAAGCACATTGAACTCCATTCATTGAAGAAAAGGCAGAGTTATAGGAAATCACCAAAACATTATAGAAAAACTGTATTACTCTCTCTCTGCCTCCTTCACTCCATCCTTCTCTTCTTCCTGCCTCCCCTCCCTATCTGGATATATTTTCTATAGTCACTCATGCAAATATATTTGAGAACCAGAGTCATTTTGTTTTGACAGACATAGAAGAAAAACATAACCTCAACTTAACTGAGAACATACAGAAGCCAGGTGATATTAAGAGATGACCCAAATTCATCTCTTAATACCTGGATCATGGCTCTACAGTGTGGTCATTCAGTGGGCTTAGGCTATATGGCACAGGGATTAACAGCAGAACAGAAGTTTCCATCAATGCATTTACTACAGATGTCTCTCAGTTCTTGCCCGTTTAATGGAAAGAATTCCTTTTATATATTGTAATCATATTTTTAGTTATTAAAGAAAATAAAAGCAAACACTCCAAACAGTATTAAAGAGAGCCTCCCTCTTAACACAGTAGAAACATGGTACAGTATGTCCTGCAGATTTTAAGCATTTAGAAGGTAGGTGGCATATTTAAGGAATAATGCAGTGACCTTTTATTATACATCATGGTATACTGAATCTGTCTTTAGAGTTATCATCATTTAAAAGATTGTTTTTATTTTTCTTTCATTTGCTTTTGCAATAGAATTTATTTATTTATTTATTTTTTACAGTCCAAATTTAATTTTCCCCTATATACCCTCCAACTGTTCCACATCTCATACCTCCTCCCCACTCCACTGTCTCCACGTGGATGTCCCCACCTCACCCTCCACCCCCCTGGGACTAAACTCCCTAGGACCTCCAGTCTCCTGAGGGTTAGGTGCATCGTCTCTGATTGAACACAGACATGGCACTCCTCTGCTACACACATGTGGGGGTCTTATATAGGCTGGGTGTGTGCTGCCTGTTTGGTGGTCCAGTGTTTGAGAGATCTCAGGAGTCCAGATTAATTGAGGTTGTTGGTCCTCCTACAGTGTTGCTCTTTTCCTCAGCTTTTTTTCTTTTTAGAGCTTTTTATTTTTTTTTATTTTTTTTATTTTTTTTAACATTTTTGAAAAATTTTTTAATTTATTGATATATTTATTTACAGCTTTTTTTTAGCCTTTCCTTAATTCATCAACAGGGGTCCCCTGCTTCTGACCATTGCTTGGGTGAAAATATGTGCATCTGACTCTTTCAACTGCTTGTTGGGTCTTCCAGAGTATGGTCATGATAGGTCCCTTTTTATGAGTGTTCCATAGCCTCAGTAATAGTGTCATGGCCTTGGGACATTCCCTTGCACTGGATCCCACATTGGGCCTGTCACTGGACCTTCTTTTCCTCAGGATCCTCCATATTTCCAACCCTATAATTCTTTCAGGCAGGAACAATTATGGGTCAGAGTTTTGACTGTGGTATTGCCACCCCCTCCCTCATTTGATGCCCTGTCTTCCTGTTGGAGGTGGGCTCTGTAAGTTCCCTCTCCTTACTAACTGGTGCATAAGCATTTTGCCTGAGGAAGTGCACAAGTTTGTAGTGCCTTGGGAGCTAGAAGGAGATGCTAGTTCTTCTGGAACTAGAGTTACAGACAGTGGTTAAAAATCATTGTTTTGATGCTGTGAGCTGAAATCATGTCCTTTCTGAAGAGCCGCGAGTGGTTTTCATGTCTCAGACATATCTCTAGACCCATTGGGTACTATTTTCCTATCTTTCTTTCTTTTTTTTTTTTATAATACACGTTTTATGAAAATCTTCAGCTTTATCAGAAAATGTCTCCTCTTCCTTTTTCATTTTTTATTTACTTTTTATTTACATTTCAAATGATTTCCCCTTTTCTGGCCCACCCACGCCCTGAAAGTCACATAAGGCCCCTTCCCTCCCACTGTTCTCCCATCCACCCCTTCCCACTTCCCTGTTCTGGTTTTGCCCTATATTGCTAAACTGAGTCTTTCCAGAACCAGGGGCCACTCCTTCGTTCTTCTTCTACCTCATTTGATGTGTGGATTATGTTTTGGGTATTCCACTTTTCTAGGCTAATATCCACTTATTAGTGAGTGCATACCATGATTGATCTTTTGAGACTGGGTTACCTCACTTAGGATGATGTTCTCCAGCTCCATCCATTTGCCTAATAATTTCATGAATTCATTGTTTCTAATGGCTGAATAGTCCTCCATTGTGTATATATACCACAGTTTTTGCATCAACTCTTCCATTGAGGGATACCTGGGTTTTTTCCAGCTTCTGGCTATTATAAATATGGCTGCTATGAACATAGTGGAGTACATATCCTTATTACATTCTGGGGAATCCTCTGGGTATATGCCCAGGAGTGGTATAGCAGGATCCTCCAGAAGGGTCCAGTTTTCTGAGGAACCACCAGACTGATTTCCAGAATGGTTGTACCAATTTGCAACCCCACCAGCAGTGGAGGAGTGTTCCTCTTTTTCCACATCTTCACCAACACCTGCTGTCTCCTGAATTTTTAATCTTAGACATTCTGACGGTGTAAGGTGAAATCTCATGGTTGTTTTGATTTGCATTTCCCTAATGACTAATGAAGTTGAGCATTTCTTTATTTTTTATTTTTTATTTTTTATTCGATGTATTCTTAATTTACATTTCAAATGACTTCCCATTTTCTGGGTCCCCGCTCCCTGCAAGTCCCATAAGCCCTCTTCCCTCCCCCTGTTCCTCCATCATTTCCTTCCCACTTCCCTGTTCTGGATTTCCCCTATACTGTTGCATTGAGTCTTTCCAGAACCAGGGGCCACTCCTCTGTTCTTTTTGGACATCGTTTAATATGTGGATTATTTCTTGGGTATTCCAACTTTCTAGGTTATTATCCACTTATAAGGGAGTACATACCTTGACTGATCTTTTGAGACTGGGTTACCTCACTTAGTATGATGTTCTCCAGCTCCATCCATTTGTCTAAGAATTTCATGAATTCACTGTTTCTAATGGCTGAATAGTACTCTATTGTGTAAATATACCACATGTTTTGTATCTATTCCTCTGTTGAGGGACACCTGGGTTGTTTCCAGCTGCTGGCTACTGCAAATAAGGCTGCTATGAACATAGTGGAGCAGGTGTCCTTATTACATGTTGGGCAATCCTCTGGGTATATGCCCAGGAGTGTTATAGCAGGGTCCTCTGGAAGTGCCATGCCCAGTTTTCTGCGGAACCGCCAGACTGATTTCCAAAGTGGTTGCACCATCTTACAATCCCACCAGCAGTGGAGGAGTGTTCCTCTTTCTCCACATCCTTGCCAGCACCTGCTGTCTCCTGAGTTTTTGATCTTAGCCATTCTGACTGGTGTGAGGTGAAATCTCAGGGTTGTTTTGATTTGCATTTCCCTAATGATTAATTATGTTGAACATTTATTAAGGTGTTTCTCAGCCCTCCGAAGTTCTTCATGTGAAAATTCTTTGTTTAGTTCGGTACCCCACTTTTTAATGGGGTTATTTGGTTCTCTAGGTTCTACCTTCTTGAGTTCTCTGTATATATTAGAGATTATCCCTCTGTCAGATTTAGGGTTGGTGAAGATCCTTTCCCAATCTGTTGGTTGACATTTTGTCCTTTTGACAGTGTCCTTTTCCTTACAGAAACTTTGTGGTTTTATGAGGTCCCATTTGTCAATTCTTGATCTTAGAGCATAAGCTATTGGTATTCTATTCAGGAATGTTTCTCCTGTGACCATGTCCTCAAGGGTTTTCCCCAGTTTCTTTTCTATTAGTTTCAGTGTGTCAGGTTTTATGTGGAGGTCCTTGATCCATTTGGAATTGAGCTTAGTACAAGGAGATAAGAATGGATCGATTCACATTCTTCTGCATGCTGACCTCCAATTGAACCAGCACTATTTGTTGAAAAGACTATCTTTTTTCCACTGGATGCTTTCAGCTCCTTTGTCGAAGATCAAGTGACCATATGTGTGTGGGTTCATTTCTGGTTCTTCAATCCTATTCCATTGATCGGCTTGCCTGACATTGTACCAGTACCATGCAGTTTTTATCACTATTGCTCTGTAGGAAAGTTTGACGTCTGGTATACTGAATCCCCCTGAAGTTGTTTTACTGTTGAGAACAGTTTTAGCTATCCTGGGTTTTTTTGTTATTCCAAATGAATTTGAGCATTGCTCTTTCTAGCTCTATGAAGAACTGGGTTGGGATTTTGATGGGGATTGCATTGAAACTGTAGATTGCCTTGGGCAATATGGCCATTTTAACTACATTAATCCTCCCAATCCATGAGCATGGAAGATTTTTCCATTTTCTGAGATCTTCTTCGATTTCCTATTTCAGAGAACTGAAGTTCTCAGCCATCTGAAATTCTTCAGGTGAAAATTCTTTGTTTAGCTCTGTACCCCATTTTTAATAGGGTTATTTGGTTTTCTAGGGTCTAACTTCTTGAGTTCTTTGTATATATTGGATATTAGCCCTCAATTTGATGTAGGGTTGGTGAAGATCTATTCCCAATTTGTTGGTTGCCGATTTGTCCTTTTGATGGTGTCCTTTGCCTTACAGAAACTTTGTAATTTTATAAGGTCCCATTCGTCTATTCTTGATCTTAGAGCATACGCTATTGGTGTTCTGTTCAGGAACATTCCCCCTGTACCGATGTCCTCAGGGTTCTTCCCCGGTTTCTTTTCTATTGGCTTCAGAGTGTCTGGCTTTATGTGGAGGTCCTTGATCCATTGGGAATTGAGTTTAGTAAGAGGAGATAAGGATGGATCAATTCGCATTCTTCTGCATGCTGACCTCCTGTTGAACCAGCACCATTTGTTGAAAAGGCTATCTGTTTTTCATTGGATGTTTTCAGTTCCTTTGTCGAGGATCATAGGTGTTTGGCTATAGGTTTGTAGGTTCATTTCTGGATCTTCAGTCCTGTTCCATTGATCCGCATGCCTGTCACTGTACCAATACCATGCAGTTTTTAACACTATTACTCTGTAGTATTGCTTGAGGTCAGGGATACTGATTACCCCAGAATTTCTTTTGTTGTTGAGAATAGTTTTCTCTATCCTGGGTTTTTGTTATTCCAGATGAATTTGAGAATTGCTCTTTCTAACTCTATGAAGAACTGAGTTGGGATTTTGTTGGGTATTGCATTGAATCTGTATATTGTGTTTGGCAAGATGGCCATTTTAACTATATTAATCCTGCCGATCCATGAGTATGGGAGATTTTTCCATTTTTTTGAGGTCTTCTTCCATTTCCTTCTTCAGAGTCTTGAAGTTCTTGTCATACAGATCTTTCACATGTTTGGTAAGAGTCACCCCAAGGTACTTGATACTGTTTGTGGCTATTGTGAAGGGGGTCATTTCCCTAATTTATTTCTCAGCCTACTTATCCTTTGAGTATAGGAAAACTATTGAGTTACTTGAGGTGATTTTATAACCTACCACTTTGCTGAAGTTGTTTATCAGCTGTAGGAGTTCTCTAGTGGAATTTTTTTGGGTCACTTAGGTAGACTATCATATCATCTGCAAATAATGATAGTTTGGCTTCTTCCTTTACAATTTGTATCCCTTTGACCTCCTTATGTTGTCTAATTGTCTGAGCTAGTGCCTCAAGTACAATATTGAAAAGATAAGGAGAAAGGGGGCAGCCCTGTCTAGTCCCTGATTTTAGTGGGATTGCTTCAAGTTTCTCTCCATTTAGTTTGATGCTGGCTACGGGTTTGCTGTATATTGTTTTTACTATGTTTAGGTATTGGCCTTGAATTCCTGTTCTTTCCAAGACTTTAAGCATGAAAGGATGCTGAATTTTGTTGAATGCTTTTTCAGCATCACATGAAATGACCATGTGTTTTCTTTTCTTTGAGTTTGTTTATGTAGTGGATTGCATTAATGGATTTCCATATATTGAAACAAGCCTGCATCCCTGGGATAAAGCCTATTTGATCATGGTGGATGATTGTTTTTATGTGTTCTTGGATTCGGTTGGCAGGAATTTTATTGGGTATTTTTGCATTGATGTTCATAAGGGAAATTGGTCTGAAGTTCACTTTCTTTATTGGATCTTTGTGTGGTTTTGGTACCAGTATAAGAAACAGAAGGAACACTACCCAACTCCTTCTATTTTCCTATCTTTCAATAGAATAGTGCACAAAGCAGAAGTCAAAACCACAGTTTCAATTGCATTGTAATCAATAGATGTTTTAGTTTTAAAATTTGCATTTTTATGTTGAAGGTTTTTGTCTGGGATTCACAATAATCTGCCAGGATTAGCATATGGAATTCAGCTTGGGATGTCTTTCATGAGTCCCTTCTCTCAGCTGGAGGAATTATGTGTATTACACAACCTAATACATTTGGCATGATGACAAGAACAAATATGGCAGGGAACATCTAATGTAAGTTGTCATAATGTCCACACTTTTGATTTAGATAGTGAATTTGAAAGAGTATTATGTGTTAGGTGAAATGTTTAAAATGAAGGCCATTCTTATATAACCAAGACATTTAAAAATGGCAAGAGCCTTGGAGATAGCACAGTTGTCTGATGCAGTCCAGCAAAGCTGAGTCAGATGCTGTTTTCAATTGTGCTGGCTTTCATCCTGGGTTCCAGTGCTCTATATGTTGCATTTGTGGGAGACTTTACATTATGACTCATTTATGGCTTTTCCCAAAAAATTATTTCTGTACTCAAGAGAAGTAACCTTATCTACCACTACTCAGGAGACTTCCCCCTTGGGTACCACTCCACCCTGGAGCATGAAGACCCAGCAGGTCTAGGCATATCCTCTCCCACTGAGGTCCAGTGAGGCAGTTCAAGTAGAGATGAAGAGGATCCAGTGGAAGGGAACAAAAACCAAGACAAATCCTGTTCACCATTTTAAGGAACCCACATGAAGATCAAGCTGCACATTTGCTCCAAATTTGTAGGGAGTCTTGATCCAGCTACTGCATGCTCTTAGGCTCTTTCTGCTTCCAGCATCCCATTGACCCTGGCCTTCTTATGGTATGATTGACCCCTCTGACTTGCTGACTTCTATCCCTCATTCTTCTACAAGACTTGTGGAATTCTGCATGATGTTTGGCTGCGGGTCCCTGCTTCTGCTCCCTGCTTCTACCTCCATCTGTTGTTAGATGAGGCCTCTCAGAAGAAAGTTATGCTAGATTTATGTCCAAAAGTATCATTATGTCCAAAAGTAGAGTATCATTATGTCTGGGATTGGCTCTCTCATATGGGGTGTATGGTGGTTTGAATATGCTTGGACCAGGGAATGGCACTACTTAGGAAGTATTGAAGGAAATGTGGAACTGTGCAGATGGGATTTGAGCCTCTCCTTCTAGCTGCCCTTGAGACAGTGTCTCCTGGCAGCAGTCAGATCAAGATGTAGAATCCTTGGCTCCCTTTCCAGCAGCATGTCTGCCTGGGTGTTGTCATCCTTCCTGGTATGATAATAATGGACTGAGCCTCTGAAACTATAAGCCAGTCCCAATTACATGTTGTTCCCTTATAAGAGTTTCCTTGGTCATGATGTCTGTTCACAGCAATAAAACCTAAAGACAGGATGAGTCTCAAGTTGGGGTAGTCATGTATTTGCTTTTCCATCAGTCTCTATTTCATCATTATTTCCTGCACATCTTGTAGTCAAGACAAACTTTGGGTTGAAAATTTTGTGAGTGGATTGAGATATCCATCTCTTGGACTGCTATCACCTTACAACAATCTTAAGATAATACTCAATTTAAGACTATTCTGACATTACTTAAGTGTGCTAAAAGTAGTGGTTATTTGTGACAGCCCTAAAATGCAGTGATGTTTAAAATTTCTCTGTGCTCGAGAAATTTTGGAGTGAAAAAAAATATAGCTCTAGGTAGGTATATACCTGAGAGTGTGCCAACTTGTTCACAGCATGCTCCCAAGAGATGCTCACTCTTGGGCTTTTAAAGCAAGTCATGGGCTTCAACAATGTGAATACTAACTGTTTATCTAAAAGATGTATCAGAAATTATCTTGAAAATCCACAAGGTAATACATGTGCATCAGAAGCAGAACTTCATATTGTCTTCATACATACCCTTCTCTAGGAACCTCTACTTATTTGGAAATGTAAAATCTCTCAAATCACACTTTGGTGGTCTGAATAGACATACAATTATATTGGCAGGTGGAGTTTGGACAATTCCCAAGGCACAACACCATATGTAAACAATCTATATCCCACCATCCACCAGCCTACTCTTGCATTCAAGAGGACACATCACTCATGATTCAAGTATGTTTTTTCAGTTGTTGGAGAAAAATAAGTGAGATGAGAAATATGCTTACATTTTATAATATTACAAGGTCATATTTAATATTTTAAGGAATCTAATTAGCTAGAGATAACAAGATACTAGATTTTTGTTTGCATTTGGAAAAAAGTTTTGCATGTGTTTTCCTTAAAAACTATACAGAGTATTTCTATGCAAAATACTTAGATACAGCCTGTTCTAATTTCTCATTTCTAGATTGTTCAATATGAATAATTATGTTTCCCAGAAGAGCTCAGGCATATTTCTTCATATAAATGGACGAATAAATTTCTCTGACACCAAAGACTAATAATTTCCCAACATATGTCTGGAGTCTTGTTTGAATATAATCTCTCTTAAAGGTTCTTGGAAATTACAAATAGCTATGAGGAAAATTCACCACTATTAAATATTTAGGAAAATAATTAGACAGATATCAACTTCTTAAATAAATTGTTGAACAATTTTTCAATGACTTTGTTAGTATTTTGAAAAATCATTAATATGGGTCTTACACTTTAAAATATGTATATTAGATTGTTATATTTTGATCACTAATTTTATTTCAGAACTTTCAGGTTACAGAAACATAGACTATTTATTTAAGTACATGAGTCATTTACTTTCTATTTTGATAGCAATTTTGAGTTGTACTCCTCTCATTTTTTAGTTCATCACTAGAAAGACAGGACATATAAAAACATGTTACACAGAGATAAATAACATCCATTTAGTAGGAAGCCAACTCCATGCTACACATTATAATATTATAAATTCTTGGTTGTAGCTTCTTTCTTGTTTTTGAAATCAAGTTGGTGTTTTTTAGCTCAATATTTAATTTTCAGAAATTAGTTAAAATTTAAAATTGTTAGGATATATGACTTATAAAATTGATTTTTTATAATGAGTAAAGTAGGCACTAATTTCTCATATAGGAGACCATGAAAATTACATTTAAAAGTTTTAAATCTATCTTTCACAAATATCAAAAGAAACTATTTTATTATCTGTTTTAGAATGCCTATATTTGTGTGCTTTATTCATTATATATTTATTAATAATGGCATTAAAAATAAGGTCTGTGAGAAATCACTTACCACTGCATAATATTTTCTTGAATCTGGATCATAGAAATTTAACTGTTTACATTTTTAAAACTCATTAAAATCTTGTGTGTGATTTTACCTTATTGATTGTTTCATAAAAATTTTTTCCAGAATGTGAGTTATTGAGGATCCTTGTGCCACAGTCAACTTATCCAGATAAATCAGTATAATTTCTGTACACTAAGCTCTTCATCACAGTTATTAATACTCTTTGACATGTTAAATATCACATTCACCATTTCAGAAGAAATGTAAATGAAGGAGTATAAGGATATTGAAAAGCTGTTTTTGTCAATAATCATCATTTCTTATTTATATAATGTTCCTTTTCCAATTTACTTTTGACAGTCATTGTAAATTCTCCACTTGGCAGAATCTAGAGTGTCCTAGAAGGGAATACCTATGGAAATTTATCTTATGTTCATTGAGATGGAAGACTTATCTTAATTGTAGTTGGTAGCAATTCCTGGAGAAATTGAATTAAGCATCAACATTCAAATCCTTCCTCTTTTCAAGTGCAAATCTGGTGTGACTAGCTGCTTCAACCTCCTGCTCTCTCTGCTTTCCAAATTAAATCATATGAGCCTTAGCAAAATAAGCTCCTTCTGCCTCAAGTTGTTTTCTTCAGAGTGTTTTATTGCAACAGGAAGAGAAACTGATACAAAATATGGTCCTGAAAAACAGGGATCTTGCCTAATTGTTCTTTGATAATTCAAGGTATTGTTCTAGTTAAAAGTGAAATAATTTGATACTTTGTGCTAGAGAAACCATAGTATACTTGGAGTAGAGCTTGACGTGAGGCATTTTGGATCGGAGCTTAGAAGACAAGAACACTTACAACAGTGGTGAGAGTGGTGGCCTTATTTGTGACATTTCAACTTGAAATTAGGACTATATCAAGAAATGGGCTAGTGGCCTTCTATGTGATATTTGTCCCCCAAATTCATGTACCATTTATTCATGTTCTAAGAACTTGAATGGTATTGAATTAAAAGAGATTGGACAAATTAGTTTAACAAAGAAATATATTCCTACCTCTAAGCAAGAAGCTGTTTCCAATAGGTACTTGCTTGCAAAAGGAAAGAAAAAATTAGTTTTCTCCTGTGGAGTGTTAACTAAAATATTAACCACACATCCGTGCCAGCTGCACACACAGACCTAAATGACCAACAAAATACAGCTCAATGGCATTTTATGAAGATTCTTAGCTCACAATGCTTTGCTTGAGAATTTCTCTAACTTAGGACTATTGATTGTTTGATTTCATAGATTGGCTTCCAATTCTGTCTTTTTCTGGTATGTATGTTGTTGGGGGGTGGTTCATTCTTGTTCTTTTTTTTTATTTTTTGTTTTTTATTTAATTTTTGATTTTGAGAAAGGGAGAAAAGGGACACGGAATATATGAATAGGGAGAAAAGGAAGATCTGTGAGGAGATGGGAGGTAAGAAAACTGAGATCATAATACATTGTTTGAAAAAAAAAAAAACCAAGCATTTAAAAGTAAACAGTAAAAAGCACCAGCATTGAAGCTGGTGCTGAGAAAGCACCTATGTAGGCAGATGCAAAGAATGTGTCTAAAACAGTTGCGATTTATCGACATCACTGAAGTGAAACATTCTGAACCAAACTGGAAGCTTAGGAAAAAGATGTGCTTAGGGCAAAACCCCAGTCATCAGTTGTTCCAGGACTAGTAGAGAGCAGAACTCTACAGTGGTGTTCATGTAGTAGTAGTTTAGATGCATGAAAGAAACAAGACTGAAGATCATGGACTGTTGCTTCAAGATTTCAGAAAGCAGCTCAAGCCAGATAATTTGTCAGTATCCCTGCATAAAGCCCCTAAAATATTATTGTATGAAGCTATGAATATGAATTCTAGGTTGCATGGATAGCCCAGGATATTAGTTCAAGAACCATGGGACACGTGCTAAGGCTATGTGGGTATGAAGTGTTACTTACCAAGGAGGGAATCTGTGTGGTGACACACAACCTCCAGAGTCAAGATAATCTCCTTAGAAATTCCAGATGCTAGACATGATACTGAAGGATTTGGCATTAGTGTTTTCTATGTTGGATTTTGGTTCCACTTTGATCTGATCATTGTTTTCTATGACCCTTTATTTCATTTTAGAATAAAAAGTATTACATTTATGCCATTATGTGTCAGAAATATTCAACTTTTTCTCATTTCACTATTTTGTAGGTCTTTGCTGTTAATATATTTTGAGTATTTAAAATATCAGAATTGAAAGACCATGGGAACTTACAAAGTGGAAATGTACTCTTTTATGTTACAGCATGGTAAAAATCCTACAAGGACAAGGAATTCACTAAATTCACTCTAAATTTCAATACTGAGGAAAAGAGAAAATACAGTATGCTTTCAACAACATAATAATATTCTTAGATTGGTACAATAAGAAAAGTGGGAAACGACATATTTACACATTTACTTCTTGGCTCTTCTAGTGGTTTGAAAGAAAATGCCCTCTATAGGTCCAAATGGCCTAGAATTATTAGGAGGTGTGGCATTGTTGGAGTAGATGTTACATTATTTGGAGGAAGAATGGTGCTGGGGTTGTGCTGTGAGGTCTCAGATGCTCAAGCCAGGGTCAGTGCCCAGGAAGGCACTCTTTCTACAGTCAGTCAATCTGAATGTAGAACCCCCAGTTACCAGTTTAGCCCCATGTGTGACGTCATGATGTCTTTCTTACTGCCATGACAATGGCTTAATCCTCTGAACTACAAGCCATCCCCAAATAAATGCTTTCCTTCATAAGTGTAGCTGTGTTCATGGTTTCTCTTCACAGAGATAGAAACTGTAAATGAGACAGTTCTATTTGAAAATTTATCTAGTGGAGTAAGTTCTTAATTTGGGTATTTAAAATGTATTTCCCCATATAACTGTCATTTAAATTAAAATCACTAATGTTTGTATATTTGAACCTATCTATAGTGGCTTTTTATAGTTGTCTCAGTTTTGAATTTTCTTAACTTAAGGCATCAAAGATATTACTTCACATTATCTGAAGAATAAAATATGATATAAGGAGGGTCATTAAGAAGTAAAATAGCAAAATTTGTATAAGTATAGGAAACTGTAAAGAAAAATGCACATATATAAATAACATAAACTAATGTTAACCATATTGATAATGTTATTTCATAAATATACATATTGCTTCAATGAATTATAACTGTGCTGTAATGATTGAAAATATATGGAGTTCAATACTTATAGTGCTGTGTATAATGACATAGTGTAGACACATGTAATCTCCATGTAAATTGGAAAAAGAACAAAAAGCATCTAAAATTACTAGATGAATAGTCCTTTTATAAAACAATACACTATGGATAGTGATTACATGTTTTTCTTTTAATTCTGAGGATACTGAAGTTTATAAAATGCCCCCTTGTGTCTGCAGTTGTATGAGGAGTCTCACTTGCCTGAATACTCACCAGGGTGCCAATTTTCTTATTCTTTTGTTTTCAGGAGGTCACAAGGATAGGGATGGAATCGGGAGTTCAGGGAAGTCCTCAAATTAATTTAAAAAATATTTAAAAACAAACAAAAAAAAAAACAAAAAACAAATGCCCCCTTTTTTTTTTATTTGATATATTTTTTTATTTACATTTCAAATGATTTCCCCTTTTCTGGCCCCCCACTCCCCGAAAGTCACATAAGCCCCCTTCCCTCCCCCTGTTCTCCCACCCACCCCTTTCCATTTCCCTGTTCTGGTTTTGCCTTATACTGCTACACTGAGTCTTTCCAGAACCAGGGGCCACTCCTCCGTTCTTCTTGTACCTCATTTGATGTGTGGATTACATTTTGGGTATTCCAGTTTTCCAGGCTAATATCCACTTATTAGTGAGTGCATACCATGATTGATCTTTTGAGACTGGGTTACCTCACTTAGTATGATGTTCTCCAGCTTCATCCATTTGCCTAAGAATTTCATGAATTCGTTGTTTCTAATGGCTGAATAGTATTCCATTGTGTATATATACCACATTTTTTGCATCCATTCTTCTGTCGAGGGATACCTGGATTCTTTCCAGCTTCTGGCTATTATAAATAGGGCTGCTATGAACATAGTGGAGCATATATCCTTATTACATGGTGGGGAATGCTCTGGGTATATGCCCAGGAGTGGTATAGCAGGATCTTTCGGAATTGACGTGCCCAGTTTTCTGAGGAACCGCCAGACTGATTCCCAGAGTGTTTGTATCAATTTGCAACCCCACCAGCAGTGGAGGTGTGTTCCTCTTTCTCCACATCCTCACCCACCTGCTGTCTTCTGAGTTTTTAACCTTAGCCGTTCTGACTGGTGTAAGGTGAAGCATTTACTCTCCCACCAGTTTTGAAACACTTCCCTCATGTGAATGATACCTGCTTTGCTCCATGTTCTCTAGTTAGTATGAACAGGTTTACATCGAGTTAGAAGACTGAAATGGACCAAGTTGCTTCCTGAGCATCTCAGGTGGTAAAATGTCAGAGTTGCATCTGTGCGTCATTCACTAACCCCAGAAATCACAGCTACATCCAAGGTTTGACAAGTAGCATAGACTTTAAAGGGATGAACATCACATAGCAACATGTGTTTATTCAGAACAAAATTAAAATTTAGAATAAGGATGCTATTTTACTGTTTTTCTCTTTCAAGTTAGTTTGAGTATCAACTTCTATTCACTACACTATAAAAATGCATATATATCTGACTTAATATAGTATTTTAATCAACTAAAATAATTTTGAACTAAAAAGAGTTATTTGGGAAATATAGTCTTCTATAATACAAAGAAATACTAGACAAATCTAAAACTATTCAAAATTATCTATGCAACTATATAAGCAATACAAAATTCATTTTAATCATAATTGTGTACAGCCTGTATTTTATTATTAGTCAATAAAGCAATTTAGAAATTAATAAGTATTTTTCTAGGTAGATACAGCTTCATGAATTTTAAACAGGATGAGAAATTGCTATATTATAACTTTTGTCAAATAATTGTTTTGTGCTATTAGCAGTGGCAGATTAAAATAAGATGGGTTTTTAAATGAATAATACACATGTAATTTCTTAGCAGCCAATATCTGTTTGCTTAGTGAAATGTCTTAATACATCTTTTCAAGTATAATTTAAAAAAGAAAATACAGCAATTAACATTTTAAAGTTTTGAAAGCTCAAACTATATGCACACTGTGTCCAGAAGACAATTAACACTTGCAGGGCAAGATATGCTTGGCTGTTTATTATTATTATTATTATTACTACTACTACTACTAGTAGTATTACTATTATAGCTGTTGTTTGTCACATGATAAAATTTACTATTCCCTCAGCTTTTGCAAATACATGTGGTCATGTAACTTTCCTTAGATTGTATGACATAAATACAAATGGTTCTATTGGTGGGAAGAAGGAGGATGCTTAAGGTTGTGCAAGATGGTCTGTGCTTCCTTCATCTTCCCTTGTGACAGAGAATAGCTAGTAGTTGTCATTGTCTCCTGGTGTCTCTCAGCAATCTCCTTGTTAACCTAGATAACACATGTGCTGTACAGGAAAACATTCAATTCTCCACTGTGATTTTCAAGGTACTATTTTTTGGTCTGAATATGTCTATTGTACATTGGCTTGTACTGCTGTAATGAACACTATGATCAAGCGCATCTTAGAAGGGAAGGACTTATTTCAGCTTATTCTTCACATCATACAGGGAAGCCAGGAAGAGAGCTCAGGAAAGAAACCTGTTTAAGGACAGGCTTGCTCCTTGGGACACACTTTTCTTACTTTCCTATATAACCCATGACTACTTGCCCAAGGATGGCACTACCCAAGTGGGGTGACCCATTCTACTTCAATTAGCAATTAAGAAAACAGCCAACAGACATGCCTACAGACTAATTCCCTGGAGAAAATTCCCTATTGAGGTTTCTTCTTGACAGGTGTGTCAATGATAACTGAAGCTAGTTATGACATCATCCTTACTGATAACCCTTAACTAGGTCTTAAAATATCTTACTTTTTCCCTTTAGTTAATGAAAACGTTCCTTATGGTTTTGAAGACAGATGGCTGAGTTTAATGTTTGCAATTTGGAGTGGTAATATTTTGTCCCACTAAGATAGGGCATTTGGAAATATGAAACAAAATTAATATTTTAAATAATTTATTTGTTTATATGTTTATGGATATCATACTTGAGCATGTATACCTATAGAAAAATCACAAAATACATTAACTTCAATGATTATCTATTGGATAGCAATATCCTCTGAATGGAAACATTTCTTCTGAGAGGGAGAAGGAAAGCTCACAAGCCTTAGAAATGTAACAATCCTTACAAGTCCCAGGAAAGCAACCCTCACAAGGCCCTCCCCCAAGGTTATAGAAGCAGTGAACATAGCAGAGAGAAGAAGTCTGGTGACAAAGTTACCTACATGTAATCTAGAGAGCTGCAAGAATATAACCTGTCTGACTAAAGCTCAGGTTGGAATAATTTTTTTTGGTGTTATAGCTATTTTTGAGTCATTACTGAGTTAAACCCCTAAGTAATATTCCTCTAAGTTTCCCTAATAAATTCCTTACTTGGCAAAATTAGACTTTGGTAGAATCTTAAAGACACCCCATCTGAACTGAGAGTCTTCCATCTCCAACAAACATTTCTAGAGTGAGAAAGTTTTTAGGATGTAAACACTCATTACAAGTCCTTAGAAATAAACCTCTAACAAGTCCCTTCCCGATGTTACAGAAGCAGAGATATTAGCTGAGAGAAGGAGGTACCACACATCACTTTTTAATTGTTGGTTCTGGTCTAGCATCTTATTTTCACCCCTGAATAACTTTTAAATAGAATTGTTTCATGTATCTGTCTTGGTTTGGGCTGCAATGACAAAGTGTCATTGAGTGGATGATACAATCAGTGCTTCAGTCATTTTGAAGTCTGGAAGGGTCAAGGTTCTAGAGGGTTTGGTTTCTGGCAAGAGCTCACTTCCAGTCTTTCAGCAAGCAGATAAGGGAGACAGAAAGCTAGACCTTTAATGTCTCTTGTTTCATTGTAATGATTTCTCAGGGCTTATTCACTTGGTATGAACATGGTACATTGGAATCAGTACTGTTAAAAGGGGAGTTGTGGGTAGCACATGAATACACTCCATAGCAATGTATTTTCAGTTCTATTCTGTAATGTCATTTCACCCATCTCTATGCTAGCCTCATTTCTTTTGTACTCCAAGTTTCAATTTGTTAGCTATTTTGCTTCATGCTTTCAAGTATGAAAGGTGTGAGATAGGATAGCATAGTGATGATTGTTAAACCTAAGACTCATGAGGAGAACTACACGATGGTCACTCATTCTGCAGTGCACCTGGAATTGGCCAGCTGTTCTTTTCATGCTAAGTTGGGATTTGACAGATTAACTCCTGATCGCCTCCTGAAGTCCCTTTTATACAAGGGATAAAGTGTCCACAGAGGTGAGAGAGTTGGTTGTTATACATTGTTAGAAAGACACGATTAAAAAGAAAATGAATGGAGTCACAAGCAATTTATATCAGCTCTTAAGAATCAGAAACTTCATCATCACAAATAGAAAATGTAACTTGCAAGGGCATTTCACAGACAAACAGGGCTTGTTCCTTAATTATAATTTAAACAGTAGTAGTAAAACTAGGATTTTAATCAGTAAAAACAAGAACTTATTTGTTAACTATAAACAGAAACCTTAACATGCAAGGACTTACAGGACAATAGGACAAAAATAAAATTATTTTTTAATCAGTTATTTTTAATTTGATTTCCTCTGGTCTTTGTTTAGTAATACTATTCCTTTTTTTAAAAAAAATTAACTTTACGTCCAGATCCCTGGCCTCTCCCTCCACTCTTCCCAATCCTACCCTTGTAAATCCCTCCTCTGATTGCTCTCACTTATTTTCCTCAGAGAAGTAGAACCTCCCTTGGCTACCCTATCACCCCACCCTGAGTCATCATGTCCCATCAGGTCTAGGCACGTCCTTTCCAACTGTGGACTGTCCAGACAGTCCAAATATGGGAAAAGGGTATCTGATGGCAGGGGACAGAGACCAAGGGACCCAATATCAACTCGTTAGGGGACTCACATGAACACCAAGCTGCACATATACTACAGATATGTACGGTAGCAATGTTTAGCTCCTCCATGCTCCCTGGTTTGTGTCCCAGGTTCTGGTGCTCCATGGTCCCAGGTTAGTTGACACTGTGGGTCTTCTTGTGATGTCCTTGTCCCCTCTGACTTGCTCACTTATATTCACCACTCTTTCACAAGACACCCTGGGTTCTGCCTGATATTTGGGTGTGGGTCTTTGCATCTGTGTTCATCAGCTGCTGGATGAAGTCTCTGAGGACACAGTTATATTTGGTCCCTGCCTGCAAGCATAGCATAGTATCATTAATAGTGTCAGGTTTTGGCGCTCTCCCACGGGATGGGTCTAAAGTTGGGTAGGAAATGATTGGCCATTCCCTCGATATCTGTTCTATCTTTAACCCTGCACATCTTTTAGGAAGGACAAATTTTGGGTTGAAGGATTTGTGGGTGGACTGATATTCCCATTTCCTCATCTGGAAGTCCTCACTAGCTTCAGGAGGTAGCCATTTCAGCCTCCATATTCCCCTCAAGAAAGAATTTAATATATGGTCACCCACGTAGACTTTCTCTATTCTATCCCATCCCAGGCCTCCAACTAGTTACCAGAGATGTTCCTGCCACAAGCCAATTTCCTTTCTCACTAGCAGGCCTCTCAGCCCCCTTGCCACATCTGATCACCATTTGTGAACATTTGTATGCATGTTCACATTAAACACATTGTGAGCTTTTTAATGTGTGTTCTGGGAATTAGAACCTGATTCTTCTACAGGAACTCTCAACTTCTGAGCCTTTCCTCTAGCCCCACAATTACATTTCAAGTATTAGAGCAACTAAAAACAATTAGGAACTAAATCATTTACATGACAGTGAGATGGATACCACATATAGTACTTAATTAGGATCTGACATAGCAAAAGTAGAAATATTTTTCAAGTTAATAATTATGACCCCAGGTAAATTGCGAATAAATAACTATTATATGAATATTCTTAACTCATAAATTAAAAGATAGATTTTTCTATATAATTCACACACAGCTAGGAAAGATTGTAAACTACAATAATTAGTGTCCTCTCCTTGGGGCTCTCAGAGTCTGAAGCAACAGCCAAGAAACATATACAGGCTCCCCACACATATGTAGCAGATGTACAGCTAGGTCTTCATGTAGGTCCCAAACAACTGGAACAGAGGCTATCCCAGAAGCTATTGCCTGTACATGAGATATGTTCTTCTAACTGGGCTGCCTTGTTTGGCCTCAGTGGGAAAGGAAGTCGCTAGCCTAGCAGATATGTGAAGTGGCAGAGTGTGGTGATACCCAGAAGAGGCCTCACTTGCTCACAGGAGAAGGGCAGAAGGAATGGGGGAAAGATAGTGGGAAGGGATAAACGGGAGTGGGGGGCAGTGAGCAGGATATAAAGTGAATAAGTAAAAAAATTAATTAATGAGTATCCAGGGAAGCTATTCCCATTGGTGCAACAGTGACCCAGGCATTATAGAAGTAACCAAGCACTGTGATTTAAACCTTGATTCATTAGATGGAACCCACAATTAATATGATTATTAGTGCTAAGAACCTGTGGCTAAATGAGTTATAGGCCTTTAGAGAGAGCCTAAAGCTGTACATTCTGATAAATGGACTAGTATCGAATCAACTCATAGTGAATTATCCTTACAACCATAGAGCTATGCTTATAAGTGTGAGTGCATTTCTCACACTTCATCAGAGATATTCCCTTCATAATAGATGATAATTAGCACACAAACAACTCGTCTACATGTATATAACAGAGACAATGAAGAACTTAGGCCTTAAGTGAGGCCTATATATCCCAGTTCAACATGTTAAGGCTCAAGGCTCTCAGAGGGAGAGAGAGATTTGAAAGATCACCAGAAGTAAACTATAATGGAGGATTTTAGAAACATTGTTTTCCAGGCACAAACAAGCAGTTACAACTATGAATTTATAGCAATTGTGAAAGCCTTCACAACATCAGAACCTGAAGCCAGACAAACCCTAACATGGTGGTAAGGAGACTAGCATTAAATCTCACTGCTTACTGAGGAGCTATTGGCATTCAATAATTGGTGGAAGAAGGAAAGGGTTTTCTTTAATTGTATGATAGGTTAATTATGCCAAGGGCAGAGCTACATTCTAGAGAATTCTAGAGAATCTGATAAATTGTTGATCAAGTCCAACATAAAATGGGCTTGATGTGTTTTAACAAAGTAGAGTAATTGTGATAAAAATAATTTATAAATTCCCTGAGAAACAGTAAGACAGCATTAACATAGTATTAGGAGGTAAGAGCACAAAATTTTTCCATATTTGATCTAGATGAAACATTTTATGTTTTGAAGATATCGCTAAAATAAAAATAAAACAGTACTATTCTCTATACTATGCCAATAGGTACCAAAAGAAATGTCAAAATCAGAGGTATTTTCAGAAAATGCAGAAGTCAGGGCAAGAAAAGTTAACATAAATGAAGATGGTAAATATGCTGAGAACAACAGAAGAATTGTCACAGAGATTTAAAGATTTTCAGACATTAATGTTGTTATAGATCATAGCACAGCATTGAAATGTGTGAATCATAATCTGAAAACCAAATTAGAAAGATATATATTACAGATATATTAGTGAAATTCAATAAAGTCTCCAGTCATTGATGACAATAAGTTAACCAGAATGTCTAGGAAGATGAAGTATATTTAGTACCTATTTTCAATAAGTTAACATACATAGAATATTCTTTTAAAATGGAAAATATGCATGGTTCCCACTTATATTGAATGTTAAAGGTAGAATACATTCTGGAGGATTAGCCTGCACGTTGTGAAGTTTAGAAAGGAAATTGAAGGCTAGAAAGAAGGCTCTGTGGTTAAGAGTGATTGTTGCTTTTTCAAAGTGTTTATGTTCAATTCCTAGAACCCACATGGAAGCTATTAAGCACCTTTAAATCTAGATCTAGATGATCCTTCACACTCTCCTGAACTCCTTGACAATTGCACACACATGGGGAATGGGCACATTTAGACTAAACTGACACATATATATATAATTTTTATATATATTAAATGTCATTTTATATTATATATATGTCATTTTATATATATCTTTTTATATATATGATATAATTATATATATGATATATATATCTTTTAAAATGAAAATTGTGCAAACTGTTATTTTATGCTCCAAAAAATGGAAATTGGGCATTACCTAAACATGTGGAAAAAATGCAACAGACTTCAAAATAAAGTAGTAGTTCCAAACATATTTGGGAGAGGAGACATTTGAATGTATTCCAATGTATTCAAAGTGAAATAGAACTTATAAAACAATGTGATATACAGCAAAAGCAATATTTAAGTGGATATATACAGAATTAATTGCTATGTTAAAAATTAAATAGGACTTCAGTTCAACAGTGTAATTGTAACCGTATAAAACTAGAATGAAAACATTACAAATCTATGTATCATTTCCATGCCTCAGTATCTAATGGGCAGAAGTAGAAAACCCTAAAATTACAACCAGAAATTAAATAAACAAAGAAGTTAGGAAGTTGAAAAGATTGTGAAATTACAGTAACTTCTAGGCAAATCTGACTGTAGAGTTTCAGCCAGGACACACATGGTAATATTAAATGGAACTGATGCTAGATTCTGAATCAAAGAACCACAATGATAGGTCAGATTTATAGTAGAGACCTTAAGCTATTGTGAAAGCTGTTGTCCAGCAGTTTTCCCACAAGCTTTTAAAATCCATAAATTCAGTCTAAACTAGACAATCTTATATAAGTGCATCCTACAGAATATTTCGCTCATGTCTCCTATGTCTGTCAAGTTCATTTAAAACAAGAACAACAAAACAAAAAATGAAAACAAAAAGCAAATGACATAAAAAGTATTAACAACTGTTAAAAAAGAATAACTTCCATAACCTACAGATATGAGATATACATAAGTAAAAACAATATCTGTAGTAGACGCCTTGATTATACAAGTAAAACAAATCAAGAAAATGAACAACAGTGTATATCAGAGCCAAGTAGGTATCCCTCTTGGTTCTCTAACTATCAACTAAACCAATGTGCAAAGATGTTTTGACCTCATCTGAGGAACAACTGGTCTTCCCAAGAGAACACAACTCAAGGTGAATTCCAAATTTGAGCAAACTTGCTCAAAAGTGAAGAACAACAAAAACCAAAGCAAAACAAAACCAGTCATAAATCTTTGTTAGATAACATAGACAGTCACAGATACCTGGAATGACAATACCCTGAGTCTCATTGATTACAGTCATTGATATGAGCTTTTAGCTATTTTACACAACACATTAAAATTTTTACTTACTATCATAGCACAAGATATAAGAAGTTTTTTTAGTGCTTTATGTTTATAGAACAACTTTGACACCAAAAACTTAAAATTCACAATTAGAATGTGAAAATAGTCCAGAGAATTTGTGTCATAGTCATTGGCAAAGTGACATTGGCGTAATTGTTATCAAAAAATAATTGCTCACAGAGACAAATTGTTATCAAGTTATATTACCTGTCTATATTTTTGCTGAAGCAATATTCTCTAATTAAATCAGATTTTACTACATTAGGCTTGATCTTTACAAAGAGAAAATGTTAATAAAGTATCGGAGAGTTAATTTCTTGCACCACTGTGTATAAGATTTTCATAAATTTCTTCTCTTATATTCTCGGAAACAAATACCTAAACAATTTCAAGAAAGGGCATGTGGGAGATTCATGTCCATATTGGTTCTGACATATGAGACAAAAAGTTCAGTTGAACAGTAAAAATAAAATAAAAGTAATGCAGAGGTAATGTCTTAGTCAGTGCTCTATTGCTGGGAAGGGGGCTTGGATGAAGGGAGAGAGAAGCTCTGAAAGGGAGCTTAGTTATACTCTCACAGCTTTGGTCCATATCATCTAGGATAGCATGGATGCATGCAGACAGGTACCACAGCTTAGAGCTGCATTCTGATCTACAAGCAGATACATAGAGAGCCCAGCAATGGGTTCAAAGCCCACCCCCTACCCCCGTGGCACTCTTATACCCATAAAGCAAAGGCTACCCCGAGTACATCCTTTCTAAGCCTTCAAATGGTGGCACTCCCTGGTGACTAGACATTCCCCTACAGGAGAGTATGCGTGCAGTCTTGCTCAAATCGCCACAGGTTAGAAGGACAGATTATAAGTCCTTCAGGTTGTCTGCATGTATCACCCTAGAATCCAGACCCAGAATGTCCTCTTTTGGGATTCAGCTGTTGAGTACGTACGCTCTGATATGTAACTAGCAGGGAGTTGCCCACAGATAGTATGGACCAACTTCAGAAGAGTGTCAGTACTAGAGAAAATTCCCTCTGTGGCTGTTTAGTAACAGCTTCAAATGAATGTGGTTTAGGGATCTATAAATCAGTTGTCTTTATTAAAGCTGAGCTTGCTAATGCTTCGACCAGATGTTGCTTCTTTCTAACATTAATCATTCTCCTGCTAATTTAATTAATATTAGCTTAGAGAATATTTCCATATATTTATGAATTGATTGCAATCTCTCTACTATGGATGATACACTGCTATTTCTGTTTTTTTTTTTTTTTTTTGATTTGGTTTTTTTGAGACAGGGTTTCTCTGTATAGCCCTGGCTGTCCGGGAACTCACTCTGTAGACCAGGCTGGCCTCGAACTCAGAAATCCGCCTGCCTCTGCCGCCCAGAGTGCTGGGATTACAGGAGTGCACCACCACCACCAGGCTATACACTGCTATTTCATATATGTATTATATGATTATATGATTATTAATATATATATATGTATATATATATTGTTTTTTAAAATTTGTTTTTATTTTTGAGATTATACTTTGACAATAATATTTCTCCCTTTCTTCTGTCTAAACATTGACATATTCTCACCCTCCCCAATACCTTCAAATTCATGGCCTCTATTATTTTTTTTACTAATTATTGAGTTATTGCAAGCATTATGAATACTTTTATGCATACATGTTAAATACAATCTTGTATGCAAAGTTACTTGTAATAGTATGGATATAAATTGTTCTATACTTTTACATGGCAAAAGTTTTCTAACACAGTAAACCTCATTTTAACTTTTATTTATAATACTCTATTTTGTTCTATATTTAAAAGTATTTAATTTTAAATAGAAGACTTTGTGTTGGTTGGGTTTTTTTTCCAGCAAAAAAAAATCACAACATGATTTTTCCTGTAAACTACAAACGCATTGAATTATAGCGATCATAATTTTATTTCTGTTATCAGAATTTGTTTAGGTACATGTTTCAATGAAGTATTTACTGAATGCTACTTCTTTATAATGATTGTGCTGATATTAATAACAGCTCTTGGATTTTTGCTTTTAATTTTGTATTACCCTAATATGTACTATGCAAACTTTCATTTCTTTTAGATGTTTGCTGGTAGAATAGAAATATTATAATTACCAGCTTACTTAATATACATAATTAAATTTCACCACTGTCTTACAGTAGTAAGTACACAGCAGAGGCTGTGAAAATCATATATTAAGCTCCATAATGGATTTCCCTGTGTATTATTGTTGTATTCCATAGCTGCCTGTAGCTATTACGAACTGGGTTGCTGGAACAGAAGCTGAGGGATAGATGGGGAAGGGGCGAAAAGAAAGAAGGCCAGGACAATATTTTACTGATCGAAGCCAAAACTTTAATGTTGGTCAGACCTTTAACAGTTTGGGCAAACCCTTCCCCCCAGACTCCGGCCTGAGTTCTGGTGGAAGTCGTCTAGCTTCGCCGGCGGTCCTTGTCTTGACTGCTACAGCAGCTGGGTGGGTCACCTGCTTAATTCAGGAATTCGTAGACCTGGAGGAACAATGAGCTTAACCTTCACTCTGAGCTTCTCCACCCTAGGTGGAGCAGGATCAATCCCTGCTCAGCATAGGCTGGGAGAAGTTCACCTTGACCAATGTCAAGCACACTCTTAGCACTCCACCCTAGGATAAAAATGCCTGCTGTAACCTACTTCCCTATTATGCCCTAATGTCAGATTCCTGCCCGAAGCCAGGGATTGTCCTTGGCCAATGTCAAGTTCCTACCATGTGGTATGACTCCCCAATATGGCTCTGTACATATTATCTACATTTAATCCAATATTATCTTTCTTTGGTAATTTTTAGCTAATTTCTTGGATTTTTCAAGGCTGAGCTTTTCATTTTGAATAAAACCAAATTGTAATTTATTGAATTATCATACAGTTTCAGCTTATTTTTCTTTTAAAATATGATAAACTTTGATTTGCATATTTAATAGCTTCTGGAAACCCTCTCCTAGTATATAGAGTTACATTTTAATATTATTCCATTTTCCTGAGGTTATTTATTAGTGAGACACTTAGGAGGGAATGTGTACTTTCTACTGTAGAAGGCTGTGAACATGTGTGTGAATTTGTACAAATGTGGATGTACTCCAAAAAATCAGAGATAGAGAAAGAGAAACAGAAAGAGTGTGAGTTTTCTTGTCAATGAATATTATCTCCTACCTATGCCCACCTATACTCTGTGACACTAAAGCTCTTCTTGGATATCTAAGTGCAGAGTTCTACAGCATCTTCTAAAACACTCTGTTGGCATTTGCCTCCCCTTCTTCTCTTACTTTTCTGGAGAGGCTTTATCACCCTACCGTGATCCTTAACCGCTTCTGTATGCTTGTGTTCAGGGTGATTTGTATAGATGCCTTTTCTAATGGAAGTGTGCTATTCGTTCTGCACCTAACTGAACCTATAGTGGCTTCAGTGGATAGAATCACATGCACATTAAGCATTCATTCAACAGGGATATAGCTCATATGCCAATAATAGAATTTTAAGAGTTTTAAGTAACACATTTTTAATGGCAATAAATGACAAAGGAGATTGCATACACTCCTGTAATATGGTTAAATATTTGTTCCGAAGAACGACACAACCTGTAAGAACTATTTTCATCATTGTCACTGTGTTCCCTTTCTTAATTGATATGACAAGCTTTAATTTAGTGAAAGGTTCAACATAACCTATTACATTTTAAAATTCGTTCTTTCAAATTCAGGAGAGCATGACCTCCACATATCATATCAAGCAGTATGAGATTCTGTTTTGTTATAATTGCTTGAGAGAAATTGGAACTTAAAGATCATTTAACCAAAGAGATCTTTATATTTCACTGCAGAGACAGATGGAAAGTAGAACTCTCCAATGTCACGCAACCCTAGCCATATCACTTTTGTTGTTTATACAAAAATTGCAAGATATTACGTGATTTATTAGCCATAAAAATTTAAGCTGATAGCAAAAATTGCTTGGTTCTTAACATTTCCATTTATTAAATAGTAAAATTATTTTTCAATTTATAAGTGTATCAGAACCAATTATGATATTTAAAATTTAAAAGTAAAGATAGCTTGTTATTTTATTTTATTGTTTTAGATCAAATCAAACTATGCATCCAAGAAAGATCATCTAAATTATAGGTAGAAACAATGCTATTAAGCACAGTATCTTCACGTAGATGTTTGAACCCAGTAATAGTCCATCAGTACACAAGTACATAGACTTTCCACACCCATCAGAGGCTATCAAATAAATCCCGGTAAGCTAGAGGAAGGATCCCCAAGGAGTTATTAATCTTTTCAGGAAGTTAATTTTAAAATAGATTACTATGTAGGTTATAGCTATGGCCATGTATTTTTAATTCCCATAATAACCTCTTTGAATAAGCACCAAATATAAAAGTATAGTGTCTTGGGACAAATCTGTAATAAATTAGAGTGTGGTGCAGCTAACTGAAAATGTCAGAAATAAGTGGTAAATTACCAAGAAAGAAGGTCACTACAGAATATAGAATTGAGATAGCTGAAGACAGACAGATGTACAGATAGACAGACAGACAGACACAGATGGACAGACAGAGAGACTGACCAAGAAAGAGAGAGACTAAATTGGCTTAACCTCTATTGACCATTTGTAATACTCACATTGCATCACCTAGCAAGTTAAGCGTACTTTTAACAGCACTGTTAAAAAACTCCTGTAGGACTCGTATCATGATTCATAAATATCAAATAAGGGGACACAATGAGTTATTAATCTTTTCAGGAAATTAATTTTAAAATGGATTACTAGACAGCATATAGTAGGCTATAGAGATGGCCATCTATTTTTAATTCACATAATACCTGCTTTTGAATAAGCACCTTATATAAAAGTATACTGTTCCTTGGGACCAATCTGCAGTAAATCACAGCATTGTACAGCTATCTGAAAATCAATCTGAACTCAGATATAGGCTTGAGTTGCTGCTTATTTCCTTTCATCTACTTTAGGAAGAGACAATGGAGAGCACTTCATCAAAAGACTGGTATTTTCAGAATAGTCATATTATGGTTAAAAATTACCTTCTAGAATGCCACTGTGGAATTAATCTGGTGAGTCCTATTGTAGTTAAACTATCTGGCACTGAAGGAAAATTCCATCATTTTAAAAGTCTGTCTCTTTGAGATCCACAATGAAACAGTTAATTGAAGATAAGCATGAATGAGAGCACCATGAAAATAAATTAAGAGAAGGAAGATGAGGAGGAAGAGGAGAAAGAGGAGGAGGAGGAAGAGGAAGAGGAGAGGGGGAGGAGCACAAGTTTTCTATTAAACCTTCAATTATAGTTTTAGATGAATTGCAAGACATCCATATGGCTTCTCAATTTTTGCATTTCTTTTTATTAATCATTGCATTCCTTTACCTCTCAAATGATATCCCTCTTCCTGGTTACCCCCTCCACAGACACCCCAGCCCACATTCCCCCTCCCCCCATCCCATTTGCCTGTACTCCCCCCTCCCCTTTGCCTGTGCGAGAATGCTCCCCCCACCCGCTCCAGCATCTCCCTATTCTGAGGCATCAGACTTCTCAGAGACCAAGGGCCTCGCCTCCTGCTGCTGTCAGGCAAGACCATACACTTCTACATATGCATCTGGATCTGTGGATCCCTCGTTGGTTGGTGGTCTAGACTTTGGGGAAACTGGGGTCAGTCAGGCCAGCCTGTGTTGTTCTTCCAATGTGGTTGCAATTCCCCTTTGCTCCTCCAGTCCTACTGCCAGCTCCCTCACCAGGTTCCGCGAGTTCAGTCTGAAGGCTGGAACTAAGCATCTGCATCTACATTGCTCAGTTGCTGGCTTGACCTCCTAAGGAACCACCACACTAGGTTCTTGTGAGCAAGAGTCTTTTGACCTCAAGAGCACCAGTGTTGGGTTTGGTGTCTGCAGACATTATGCATCCCCAGCTGGAGCAGTTCCCTGGTTGGCCCTTCCTTCAGTCTCTGTTCCATTTTTGCGTTTGAATAAGAACATTTCTGGGTTAAAAAAAATCGTTGAGATGGTTGGGTGATGGATGGGGCCATATGGCAGCTTCTTTTGTGCACCCTTCCTTTAGATTAGTACTAACCATATCCCACCAATTTCCACCACATTCCTATGCCTCTTACTGCTTAAACCTTTCTACATATAAAATTCCGTTTCTTTACTTTAAATTTACCTATAATATACTGTCTTTATTCTTAATATCCCTTTCCATAATGACCCCTTTATAATTTCAAGGGTTCTATTATACTTAAAGTTAACAATTCAAATAAAAAATTTGAAGCTTATATACTCATATTGGAAAAGAACATGAAATTTTTCTTTCAGGGTCTGAATTACTTAACACAGACAGAGACACACTCACATCATTTTCTATTCGTTTCCTGGTAACTTTCATTTTTTAAAAATTTTCCTTTCCAACTGAATAAAATTCCACTACTCATTCAGACCTTCATTCTCCTATTTTTTTTTTGTCTGATAATGGACATCAAGGATAAATCCATTTCTAGACATTGTGAATAGAGACTTCATGAACATTGAATGTCTCTATAGCTGAATATAATGTTGGGAGTGTAAATGTCCCAGAAGGATATAGCTGGGTTATATTTTTCTATTTCTAGTCTTTTGAGAAAACTCCAGAATGATTTCAGAAGTGAATCCATCCATTTACACAACAACCATAGTGTTTAAGAGTTAACCATTTACTACACCAGTGGTAGCATTTGTATTATGATGTGGGTGAAATAGAAATTTTTATTTATTTACAGTTTTTAATATTAGATATATTCTTTATTTACATTTCAAATCTTGTCCTCTTTCTTTGTTTCCCCCAAAACTCCCCAACCCATCCCCCTCCCCCTGTTCACCAACCTACCCACTCCTGCTTCCCTGTCCTGGCATTCCCCTATATTGGGGCATAGACCGTTTTAGGACCAATGGCCTCTTCTCCCTTTTTTGTCCAATAAGGCCATCCTCTGCTAGTTATGCATCTGGAGCTATTTGTCCCTCCATGTGTACTCTTTGGTTGGTGGTTTAGTATAGACTCTTATAGTACTATTGAACTGCATTTCCTTGATGGCCAAATTTGCTGAGCACATTTAATGGTGTTTTGTGTGTTTTGTATCCTGCCACCTTGCTGAATGTGGTTATTTTCTTAGATCATTACTACCAAAAGGAGAGAGAGTTTTTGTTAGATCCAGTAAGCGTTCATATAACTGCAATATCATGTTATCCCCCATTTTATTATTAAAAACAGCTGCAGTTTTCATTTTAACTTTTCTTAATTGGGGAAAGTGTGAATATTCATTAAATGCCTCCAATGCACAATATTATAGTTACCTTCTATTTAAGGGCTTACTTGTAAAAATTTTAATGTATATTAATAAGAGAGACAATTAGATTGGTGATGCATTAAATTGATCCTTTATGATCAATTTCTGTGTAGTCTCTGACTATGAGAGACACTAGTTGAGTGCCAATAATGAATGCTTCAAGAGCATAGTGAATTTAACATATAAGTCACTCAAAAAGGAAAATCACATTTATCATAGTCAACGTATTTCATCGTACCTTGAAGCATAAGAAAAAGCATAACATGAATTTTAACATCAGTTTTTAATTATTAGCTTTATTTCAACATTAATATTTGAATCCATCACAAGCTTAAATATCTGTTCATATATATTATTTAATTACAAATAAATTTGAAATTTCCTTGCAATCCAAGATATTTTAGCATGTAACTATTCTATAATTCCTCATAAGTGAAAAATATTTTTCAAATTTAATTCTTGTAAGCGTTGTCAGAACCAAGAGATATAGGTAAGTTTTAGTTGGAGAAGCACCTGTTACACAAGAAGGTGATTCCTTAAGGAACCATCTTTCTGATAACCACATTGTCTTTGCTACTGCATTGGTGTGTTTCCTAAGTTGGTTCCTATAGTGGATTGAATATGCTTGGCCATGAGATGGGGCACTATTAGGTGTGGCCTTGTTTGAATAGGTATAGCCTTGTTGGAGGAAGTATGTTACTGTGTAGGTAGGCTTTGAGAACTCCTAGAGATCAAGCTCAACCCTGACTGGAAAGACTCTCCTGCTAGAGATCAAACTCAACCCTGACTGGAAAGACTCTCCTGCTGGCTGGCTGCAGAAGGAAGCTACTCTCCAGATGGCTTTTGACTTTGGATCAAGATGTAGAACTCTCAGCTTCTCCCGCATGTCTGCCTGCATGCTCCTGTGCTTCCTGCCACGATGACAATGGACTATACCTCTGAACCTGTAAGCCAGCATCAATCAAATGTTGTCCTTTATAATAGTTCCCTTAGTCATGGAGTCTCTTCATAGCAATGGAAATCCTAACTGCTACAGTTCTTATTTCTAATTTCTACTTTTTTTTTAAATGTCACTATATACTTTGTAGTCTTATGGTTTGGGCTTCGATCCACTGTGCAAATGCCCTTGTGATCCAAGCTGTTGTACTTGCCAATGGTTCTCTGTTTTATAATGCTGAAGTGTTATTCACCTTATTGAACTACCTTGACTTAATTTGCAGTTCACAAAATGAAGGATATTTTGGATATCACACCTTGGGATGGTTTTAAATAAGGTGAGCTCAGAGATTTGTGAATATCTTAGAGAGGAATAAAGGGTAGAGAGAGCATTAGAATAAGTATTGTAAAAACTAATTTATGTTACTGCAGAGTTGTTTTGGGACAAAAGTACAGTTCACCTTGAATATGCTTAAACCTGAAAAATCGGATACAACAGGATAAAGGAAATAAAGAATTAGGGTGCCATGTGAAATGTTAAAATTCTGCTAATGGCTTTATCCACGCTCCTCAAGATGGCTCCTTCTTTATAGGTTTGCTCTTATACATTGACATAAAAAGCAATGTGACATCTGTTTGAAGAATTGTAGAAAGTCTGGTAGTAGATATCACAGGCTATAGTGTCATTTTCCATCAACACTCATGGTCAGTTACTATCCAAAAATATTAAATTAAAAAAAAATCTGTACACAATTCATAGGTTTGAAACATGTTTTTTAGAGTTGTTTTATCATAAGTTCTTCTTCATGTCTATAGGATAAACGTTCATCATATATATGTACATGCCAGTAAACTACAGTGTGGAGAAACTGGTCTCATCACTCTTAATAACCAGTTGTAGCTCCTGAACACATCCTCATACACATAAAGGTAATACTTATTTGCCTCTCAAGACAACAAGCTTTTTCTATGATATTAAATAAAAATTTTCTCCAGAAGTTCAAAGAGACCAGCATGAACCTATTATTTTCTATGGGATATATAGAAATATAGATGCCATCTAGTTAAAAATCATGAAATGTGTGAAAAGACAGGACAGTTCAAATTAAAGCCAGTTCAAGTAATATTTATTAAAAAACAATTTCATTCAGTTTTCTTACTTGCTAACTTGCTTCATTCACATAAGATTTATGTAAGTCACTACAAAATAAGAATTTTATATAATAGAAAGAAAATTTTCCAATTAAAACTTTGAAATTTAAGTGTATGGCATTTTTTTCCTTAAGTTTTACTTACCAGGAGGTAGGACAAACTATTTTGAAATTGTAAGCTGTAGCAAAGTGGGTCAATACAGGAAGGTTTAACAATTAGTATGGGTAAGTTAATCTCGTTGGGGACCATGATAAAATCCATGAAACAAATGCTAATTCAGGCATCTTTTGAAATATCAGAGAATCTGCAAGTGTCAGTATTTAAACAAATATCTTTTCAAAAGCAAGGAAAATTGATTTAATTGTCCTATTAACCATAGATTTTCTACTTTGTAGCAGTATATAATGAAGATTAATCTTGTTAATCTACCAGGAAAAAAATCATGAAAGCTCTATATACATAAAACATAAAATAGTCTGAAGGATTATTACTATTAGTGCATTTTGTAAATACTTTAAACAGTATAAAGATTTAATTTCATATAAAAAGAAATGTCTCCATTAGACAATTAAATATGACAAAATCTTATCAGGTCATTATAACAAAATATGAACCAGATATTAAACATAATTCTTGAACTACTTGAGTGTTATAGAATTTATTGTTTTAAATATTCATATAGTTTTTCCACAAATATTAAAAAGATAATGTAACTTTGTCTTATACTGAAATTATTCTAAAGTGTAACCAGCACTTATTACTAGGATCACGACTTTGAAACTTTTTCATTTGAAATAACCTATTTAAAATATTATTTAGCTCAAAATTGTCATTTATTTCAAATTTATTCATTCAGCACTTTTGTTGCATAATATTTTGTTTATATTCAACACCTACTTCCAGAATTAGTAGCATAAATCTCAAATTATGAACTTCTGCTACCGCACGGATAATAAACTTCATCCTAAGAGAAGCTCACTGCGTAATTTTCTGGTTAATTTCATTTTTAAAATTGCTTGGATCTTTTCTAACCTTGTTTATTCATTTATTTAGGGTAAAGATTTGTGTGATGATGCTGACTTTAATGTGAAATGGCAATTACAAGGAAAAATGAGATGTTCAATAATCATTCAAAAAATGAGCCAATGTGTAAATAAATTCCCATGAATCCTGAATGGGTCCATCTTTCTTGTTAGTATGGCAAATGTGCATGAGAAGCTAGTATTGCAAGATCAAATATTACAGCATATTCTCACAATTATGGAACACAAATCAGAGACTTATTTCAGACCAGAACTTTAAAGCAAGCATTTCCATTTCTGATTTCGGTAATTTGGCACTGCTGTTTAGGGGTCATGTTCTTCTCAGCTTCTCCAGGAGAACCAAATAGATTCTTCATTAACTCCCATTTTAAGTTGAACCATCTGCAAGTGTGTACACTAGTTTCTGCTTCAAAATGTAATTTCCCTATAAATAATGAGACACATTCTAACTAAAATTAATCAAATATTGGGTTTATAATTGAAGTCACTAGATTTTTGTCAGCTTGAAAAATATAAGGAGGAAACAACTGGCAATGAGAGATTTATTTTTACCTCACTGCTTCAGGGTTTCCCTTCAAGATGAACTGTATCCATTATTTTGATCTTGAGACATGCAAAGCATCATGGGAATGTATGCAAGTGGAAAGGCTTCTCCCCCATAGGCAGCCAGGATGTGTGGAATGAGAATATTGTCAGGAAATTCTTCAAAGTGACCTTTGAGAAATGATAGCACAGTATTAGTAATCCAATCAAAAGGAGGAGGGAATCGAAAGTCCTGTAGAGAATACATAAATGCAAAATTTGGAATACATTTTGAAAACTCTTCCAGTGCCTTACATTTTCCTGCAAAGATAAATACTATCATCTGAGTATTTAAATGTAAGAATTAGGGACTTTGAGTGATTTTGACTATTTTTGGACAGAGTGGGATAGTTGGATTTTTGTCAACTCTAAAGAAACTTAGACATATCTGGGAAGAAAAGTTTCCTTCTTTTTTTCTTTTGTTGGATATTTTCTTTATTTTCATTTCAAATGTTATCCCCTTTCCAGCTCTCCCCTCCAAAAATACCCTATCCCATTCTCCCTCCACTGCCGCTATGAAGATGCTCCCCCACCACTCGCACCTGCCTTCCTGCCCTTGCATTCCCCTACACTTGGACACTGAACCCCAACAGGACCAAGGGCCACTCCTCCCACTGATATCCAACAAGGCCATCCTCTGCCACATACTTGGCTGGAGCCATGGATCACTCAATGTATATTATTTGGTTGGTGCTTCAGTCCCTGGGAGCTCTGGGGGGCTTTGGGTGGTCATTATTGTTCATCATATGAAGTTGCAAACCCCTTCAGCTCCTTTAGTGTTTTCTCTAACTCCTCCACTGAGCACTGGGGACCCAGTGCTCAGTCAATTTTTGGCAGTGAGCATCCACCTCTGGATTTGTCGGGCTCTAGCAGAGCCTCTCAGGAGACAGCTATATCAGACTCCTGTCAGCATCAGCAATAGTGTCTGGGTTTGTTAACTGTATTTGAGATGGATCCCCAGGTCGGGCAGTCTCTTGATGTCCTTTCCTTCAGTCTCTACTCCATACTTTATGCTTATATTTCCTGCTGTGAGTATTTTGTTCCCGTTTCTAAGAAGTCACAAAAGAGCACACATGGTATGTACTTGCTGATTAGCCCAAAAGCTCAGAATACCCAAGATACATTAACAGATTATATGAAGCTCAAGAAGAAGGAAGACCAAAGTGTGGTTTTTCAATTAAAAAAATTTAATTGAGAAAAAATTTCCATTAAGATTGATTGTAAGTATTTTGTGATTAATGATTGATATAAATGAAAAGAACAGCATGGAGGTAACAGCCCAGGCCAGTGGTCCTGCATAAGAAGGCAGGGGAACAAGCCATGGAGATCACATAGGCTGGGCAGTCTTTCTCAGTGACTTCTGCTTCAATTCCAGCCTCTAGATTATGACCCTACTTGAGTTCTGTGTTAATCAGGGTTTGTAGTTCTATAGAAAACCTCAGAACTGTACTGGATGTTTTTGTGTGTCAACTTGACACAGGCTGGAGTTATCATAGAGAAAGGAGCTTCGGTTGGTGAAGTGTCTCCATGAGATCCAGCTGTGGGGCATTTTCTCAATTAGTGATCAAGGGGAGAGGGACCCTTGTGGATGGTGTCATCTCTGGGCTGGTATTCTTGGGTTCTATAAGAGAGCAGGCTGAGCAAGTCAGGGGAAGCAAGCCAGTAAGAAGCATCCCTCTATGACCTCTGCATCAGCTCCTGCTTCCTGACCTGCTTGAGTTCTAGTCCTAACTTGCTTTGGTGATGAACAACAGTGTTGAAGTGTAAGGTGAATAAAACCTTTCCTCCTCAACTTGTTTCTTGGTCATGGTGTTAGTGCAGGAATAGAAACCCTGTCCAAGACAATAACCAAGAAACAAGTTGGCAAGGAAAGGGTTGATTCAGCTTATACTTCCACATTACTATTCATCACCAAAGGAAGTCAGGATTAGAACTCACTTAGGGCAGGAACATGGAGGCAGGAGCTGATGCAGAGGTCATAGAGGGATGCTACTTACTGTCTTGCTTCCCCTGGCTTGCTCAGCTTGCCTTCTTATAGAACCCAGGACCCACAGATGGCACCAATCACAATGAGCCGTCCTCCCTTTTTCACTAATTGAGAAAATGCCTTAAGGTGGATCTTATGGAGACCCTCCACCACCAACACTACAGGATATTTCCAATGTTATTGGCTACCCATCATATCTGACTATAAGTGACCTACTGAGTAGCATCCTTGGTACCGAATGGTACTATTCATACTACAGAAGGAGAAAAGACATCAATATCACCCAGCCTACAAACCTGTGACTTACAATAGTAACCCAATTGTCAGGTATATTGATGTAATGTTGGCACAAATGTTCTTGCAATAACCTATAACCTATCACCTTTTTTTTTTTTTGGATTCTATTACATTCTATGAAATAGAACTCTACCTGACACTGCTACATTGTCCAAGAACTTGAGAGTAGATAGGTCATGGAACCTAGGGAGAAACCTACTACTACTACTACTACTACTACTACTACTACTATTTTAAATGAATGTAGTAACAAAGCAACTAATAGCATTTTGCTATACCCATAGATCAGTGCAAGGTCAGAACCACATTCAGCCCCCATTAGCAAAGCTTCTTCAGTATAGAGACTGGCAAGCTTTTTAAGCATTCAGACTTAAATCACATCTTCTTCATGTAGGTTTAGTGGAAAGATTGCTCTTATCATCTTCCAACAAGCACCTTTAGTTTGATTCTGCCAAACTTTGAAATAAACATTAACTATTCAACATAGACTGTCTGTATCCATGGAAACAGAGCACAGGATTGCTTGGTGTTAATTTGAGTTTGACCTATTAAAACAAAAATGTAATAAAAAAAAGAAGAAAATTGCATCTGTATGTTCAAAGGTTTATGAATCAGTGCTAAAATTATTGAAATTATGTTTTACTGTTTCTCAGAACCTAGTATAAAAGCATATTAATTTATCTCATATCTCCATATCAATGGATAGCTGTCCAGTATTTTGAATACATTGGTATTCTTTCCTAAATTTTATTTAATTATATATGAAATAATAACCATAGTTGACACTTGTAGATTTATATTTTAAAATTATGTATATAATATATTTATAGTGTATAAAATGCATTTTATATTTATTTTTTCCAATATGATAATAAACAACAAAAGTATACCTTGAAAGAAATCATTAATCAAAAACTGAACTTTACTGATTTCTATTAAAGACTTATAGTATAAAATGGAACTAAAGGACTATACTATTAAAAAATAATTTGTATCTTTTTCTTTTTTTCTCTGCTAGTTATATGGTGCAACTCTCATGATGTATAGAAAGTAGGAAATTTATTTCAAGAAGGCAAAACATGTTTCAGAAGAATGAACTAACTGGAATTCAAAAAATGTCAGCTCCTCCCATGCTCCAGGTTGGAGGTTTTCTGACCTACAGGATTCCCAGTTTAGTAGATGTCATCATTTTAGTGAAGCTCACTAAAATGTGAGCTATTGAACTCAATTGTATATAGTTACTTCTGAGCAGAGACTATATTTTTTTACTCAATTTGAAAGAAAATTATTTCCAAATATTTAAAAGACTCATGGAATCTTTTCCTAGTATTTGGTATTGGTTATCAAGTTTACTGAATATGAAGTACTTAGGACTGAGAAAATACATACTTGAGAGCATTTATATATCTGTTCTAAAAAGAAGTCTGTCATGAGAATTTTAAGTTTCCTTAGCATAATCTCATAGGCTAGGGCCTGATGAAAGACAATTAGTAGAAATTTAATTTTAAAATAAATTCAAATTTGGTATATATACACAATGGAGTACTATTCAGCCATTAAAAACAATGAATCCATGAAATTCTTAGACAAATGGATGAAACTGGGGAATATCATCCTAAGTGAGGTAACCCAGTCTCAAAAGAACACTCATGGTATGCACTCACTGATAAATGAATATTAGCCTAGAAGCTTGGAATACCCAAGATACAATTCACATATCAAATGGTGCCCAAGAAAAAGAAACGAGTGGCCCCCGGTCCTGGAAAGCTCAGTGCAGCAGTGTCAGGGAATACCAGGACAGAGAAGTGGGAAGGGGTGGATTGGGGAACAGGGGGTGGGAAGAGATCTTATGGGACCTTCGGGAAGGGGGAATCCAGGAAAGGGACAATCACTTGAAATGTAAAGAATATATCGAAGAAAAATTAAAAAATAAAATAATAATAATAAAAAGAAATATTATGATTGTTCTTTCCATTTACAGATATTAGACCCCATTTCTGTGAGACTTTCAACACAGTCTGAACCATACTGACCTTGAACGAAGCTACAATACTTCATTGTAAAGCTATGACAGCTCAGGAATCCAGCTTCTTAGACTGTGGTAAAGTATCTCTTGCTTCTGCAGTGAAAGTCTTGCTTCCGCAGGGTGAGTGTAACCATTTTTGGACTGTCCAGATACCTATAATTTATCATGTTAAGTCCAAACACTTCACATACACACACACACACACACACACACACACACACACAGAGAGAGAGAGAGAGAGAGAGAGAGAGAGAGAGAGAGAGAGAGAGAGAGAGAGATTATCTGTAGTCTTAGAGATCTTCCTCTAGAAGTCTTCTGTGGGAAGCCGTCATGAGCTATTCAGATTTAATGCTTACTCATGGCCGTAAGGTGGTGGCTGCTAAAATATGAGAACAATTAACTAGAGACTTCCCCATGAACTGTGGTGCGGTGCGAGACGATTCCCAAGAATACCACAAGATGTTCCTGCCCGAAACCGCAGAATATTCCTGCCAGCGTTAACTCCAGGTGTCCCCACCTGGATGACCTCCTCGCTTCCAGCTTTGACCCCTAGGGGTGTCTCTGCCCTTCCCTCCTTTGTCTGGTGTGAAGGTTAATTCCTTCTCTGTAAGCCTTAAAACCCACTTACCTCCCCGAAGTTAAAAGAAACCTTGACACAACCCAGACTGACTCTGATTTTGTTAACGTGCTTGGCTTCCCTTTTCTCTCCCCCCCTCTTAAAAAAGAGGATAGATTGCTTAGAATTGGGATTTGCTTCCAAACATTTCTTGCAGTTGTGTTCTAATATTGCAAGGAAAAAAAAAGGTACAATAAAAATTGCCACTGTGCAATTGGCTGCAGTTTGTGCCTGGTTAAAGGCTCATGATTCATAACATATTTTGTAATTAAGATAATTTTAAGAATGATACTGCTGTGGGCATTATAGACCTATTGCTACTTTTCCACAAGTTTATAGGCTACAATGGTAGAAGCAAAATTTAACCCTCCAAAATTAAAAGGGAAATCTCAGTGGAAATTTATTTGATATCAAACAGGCTTCTTTGACTAAAATGAAACTAGGATTCTTCCAGGAACCTGGAACTACAGGTTCCTTTGGTTATTTAGTCCTCAAGGTGTCCTTGCTGGACTGGACAGGCGGGTTTGGGTCTGGTCTTAGATAAAAAACTCAGATTAGAAGAAGGTTAAGTTTGAGGAACCACAGAGAATGGGCAAAAAAAAAAAAAAAAAAAAAAAGGGGATTTACATTTGAGTTAATGCAAGGCTTGGGGCTGCCTCAGTGAAAGCTAGTAAGGAAGCTTGTGTTTTTGCCTTGCAGGCCTCAACTAGGGAGTGTTTGGCTAAAAGAACGTTCTTGAAATATCCAGGTGTGGCTTAAAAATGCAGTTAAAATCTATAAAAGGTCAATAAGGCATTAACATTTGGCCTGTCTACTCCATACAAAATTATAGATTAAAGGGTGTTTTTGCTTTACATTCTGACAATTATAAAAGCATTTGCTTTTAACTTTAAAGAAGCAATAAAACAATTTCATTAGAAGGTTTTTTCTTTAAGGAATGGTGAGTAGCCTTACCTTAAGTGAGAAAAGATATTTTGTCTCTATCTCAACACAAGAAGCTAGGATCTTAAATTCTTCAGTGAATAATGTTCATGAAATGTTTGTTATAGGCTTTTCTCCTAACCATAGGCCTTTAGAATTTTTATGTAAATGATTTTTAAAGGATGTAGGATATATTAATTGGCTTTACCTTATATTAACCTCATCTTAAGCTTGCCTGTGGAAGACCTAAACCCCTATTTTCAAGGTAAAAAACGTTTGTTCCTTGTTTCAAACAGCAATCAAATTGGTTATTACAAAACATTGATGGTTGATTTATTCCATGGCAAGCCATTTTTAGGCAAAATTAATAATTGTTATCTAAAAGATAAATTGTTAAAAATATGCCTCTATACATATTTTTTATTGTTATAGATTTATACATCATCCTATAAAAATATATCAACTATGGGAGTAAATCTCATATAATTAGATCACATGTTTATTCTTTTGAGTGTCCCCTTGCTTCAGCACAGATAATTGGACTGGGTGCTGTAGCTGTTCTTTTTAAAAATATTAAAAATCAAACTTTTGATTTATATATTAATAATATACATATATATATATATATATATATATAACTCATGGCTTACAATTGCTTGAAATTGTTTCCTTTTTAATGATACTAATTCTTAATTTTTACAATACAAATGCAATTGAAAAAAATTAATCAAAATATACATATTACCATAGACAGCTTTTCAAGCTTTCTAGTTATAACTGTTTTTACATATATTTTTTATACTGAATTTCTCAAATCAGATCAAGACAAATATTATAACTGATTATTATAGGCAGTCATTTGAGATGTTTTATTAATAATTTAATATTAGTCATATTATTGAGATTCCTCATAATTCACAGAGGCAAGATATTATGGAACAGGCCCATAGAACTTTACAAAAATATTTTTATAATAAAAGAAGGGATAATCACATCTCTATATACCCCCCAAAATTTAAAAATGTTAATGTCAGGGAACTCTAAGTGTAGAGAAGAGGCATGTTTGTGTTCTTTCTACAGGATGCTGACGGAACATGCTAGCTGCCAGAGTATGCTGATGCTGAGACTTCTCCCTGGCTCTCCACCTTGAGAGTCTTGCTTCGGCAGGGTGAGTGTAACCATTTTTGGACTGTCCAGATACCTATAATCTATCATGTTAAGTCCAAACACTTCACACACACACACACACACACACACACACACACACAGAGAGAGAGAGAGACAGACAGACAGACAGACAGACAGACAGACAATCTGTAGTCTTAGAGATCTTCCTCTAGAAGTCTTCAAGTCAAGAAAAGTAAAAGTAAAGACTGCCGGTCACAGCAATTTTAAAATGTTGACTACTCATTTTTTCACTTGTATAATTATTAAAGGAAATGATTACAGGTGACATGAACTGTCAAGTTTCAAATCTTAGTATCTTTGGCTGCCCAATTTAAAATGATCAGAAACACAGATATAATTTAAAAATAAAATATTTAAATTATATTTGAATATATCAATATTATGGGAAGGAGAAAGCATTACATAATATGTAAGAGTAATTTGTAAAGATATAAGAAGACAATGATGAGATATCTCACAGATTACAACTTGATCTTGAATTCTATCCTTGCCTCTTAGAGACTAAAAGAATCACAGAGGGGCTTGGACCCTTAATAGTTAAGAGCACTGGCTTCTCTGCCTTCTAGAAGCCCTATGTTAGATTCCCAGCACCCACAAGATGGCTCACTACTGTCTATAACACGATCCTGTGGGATCTGACAACCACTTCTATCCCCTGTAGACAATGCACACATGTAATAGAGAGATGAGCAGGTAAAGTACAATCACACATACAAATAAAAGAATACCATAAGTGCTTGTGGGTTTTGCTTTATTATAACTTGAGGGGATCTTTGCTTAATATGTTTAGCTTAGTGTAGGATGAACAGATTAACAATCAGGTAGATGCTTCACATAGACTAAAGCTAGCAAGAGGTACAGTGCTAAAATCTGAATATTTCTTTATTTAATGTATCTCATATTCATACAGTAATATCTCTCTATATATACATATCTATCATAAAAATATTTAAATTATATTTGAATATATCAATATTATGGGAAGGAGCAAACACTACCTATGTAAGAGTAATTTGTAAAGGTATAAGAAGACAATGATGAGATATCTCTATCTATATTATCTATATAGTTTATCCTACTCTTGTATACTACATCTCAATGGCAGTTTTTCCTCCCTCCCTTCACTGTCTCTGACTCTTTTTTGTTTGTTTGTTTTTGTCCTTTGGATTTGATTTTTTGAGACAGGGTTTCTCTGTATAGCCCTGGCTGTCCTGAAGCTCACTCTGAGACCAGGCTGTCCTGGAACTCAGCAATCTGCCTGCCTCTGCCTCCCAGAGTGCTGGGATTACAGGCTTGTGCCACACCCCTCCCCCACCGCCCGACCCCTCCCCCCTCGCTCTCTGTCTCTTTTGTTTGCACCTGGGACTATGTTTCTCCTACTAAGTAGCCTTGTCCAGCTTTGATATGAGGGTTTATATCTAGTCTTGTAACTCAGGTAAGTTACTTAGGTTCCAACTTATATGAATTATCCCTGGGAAGCCTGCTTTGCCATACTAGCATTTACCAAACATATGAGCATTTACCATTTCTACAAAAGTAAATTTAAAGTGGCTAGAGCCCAGTATGTTCTAAAGAATAGCTTTAGTGCTCTTAGAATCCCAGAATATTTTAATAATCAAAGTCAAGTAGGAAAATATAAAAGAACTCTGACCATATACTTCTAGTGATCTTCTAGTATATCATAAAGTTTGTTCAGATTTTTAAAATGTCACACAAATATTTTCTTCTTTATGTCAGTTCTCTATTCTCACAAGGTATTTACTATTTTTTAACTCTATCAGTCTGCCCAGCATAAATTGTGTTTATCTGGTTTTGGTACTCTACTCTGGAAAGCAATTATGTACCAGCATAGTTGGTTATTATTCTAGGTTATTATTATTTCTTTGATAAAATATCCTAATCAAAAGCAACATAGACAAGAAAGGGTTTAATTTGGCTCATAACTCCATTGTACCATCCATCATCGTGGAAGAATCAAGACATGAACTAGAAGGAGCTACTCATATCCACAGTAGAGAAGACAGAAAAATAAAGGCATGCAAACTTAGGATTCAGAGGGTTTCTCACCTACTATGCATTCCAGGAAATAATGCAGCTTAACTTTAGGCTGTGAAGCTCCCATATCACCTAAAGCCATCAGCAATCTCCTACAGATGTTTCACAAGCCAACACAGCCTGAATAATATCTCTCCGAGACTGTCTTTGTAGGGGATTCCATATTACAGTTAATTTATGAGTAAAATCACCACATTCATCCAATCTCAGGAAAAAAACCAATCTTTCTGTCTCTCTATCCTTTATTTTTCTCCTCTCTTGTCCTCTGTAACCCCTTCCTTTTTCTAATTTACCTTTTGCTTTTGAAACAGAATCTCAACATATTGACTAACTAGTCCAAAAATTTTCATGTCTCAAATTCAAGAGAAATAAGTTATAGATTCATGTCAGTACACCTGGCTTTATTTACTACTTTTGTGATATTAAATTCCTCTTAATTATTTTATTTCCCCCATATGCCACTGCCAAAGATTCCATAAAAATAATTACTATATAATAAATGAATAATGTAATTTTCCTTAAAAGAATATTTTATTTTTAAAATGTTTAATATTTTCTGGTGGAATAATAAATAAATTACTTCTATATATAAGTATTTTTAGAATACATTTGTATACAAAATTAGTAGTACTTACTTTGTATATTAGTTAATTTATTCATTGCTGTAACTGTATCTAACAGAAACTACATGCAGGAGACTAACTTCCTCTGCTCATAGTTTTCATGTTTCAATCATGGTTTCTTGGTCCTATATTCTTGGGTAGAATCCAATGGTGAAAGAATTTAAGAAGATAACACATTCTGCTCAGTACTGGAAATAGAAACTGAGGCAGCAACGAGGAATACATTTCAAAGTTATTCTTCCAGTTATTCCCTAACTCATTTCTACACCCCAAAGGTTTAAAGAATTTTCAAACACTTGAATCAGCTGTTAACCAAGCAGCTCATTAGGTTGCTGGGGACCCCTGTGTTTAAGTCCTAACATTATCTTTGGTCTGAAAAGTTTTTTAAGTCATAATGTATTCAATCCATTTCCATGGGTCTTCACAACTCTGAAATCTGTGGTGTCCATCAAAAGTTTAAGCCCTCTTTTCCCTTTCTTGTGCCCTCTTCCACCTGGGTTTCTCCCTCCCTACCCTATCCTGTGATTGCTTTTCTTCTCCCTCCTAAGTAGGACTGAGGCTTCCTCACTTGGGCTCTATTGCTTCTTAACCTGCTTGAGTTCTGTGGATTGCATCTTGGGTATTCTGTCCTGGTTTTGTATCTTTCTTTCTTTCTTTCTTTCTTTCTTTCTTTCTTTCTTTCTTTCTTTCTTTCTTTCTTTCTTTCTTTCTTTCTTTCTTTCTTTCTCTTTTTGGCTAATATCCTTTATTAGTGAGTACATACCATGCATGTCCTTTGGGTCTGAGTTATGTCACTCAGGATGATATTTTCTATTTCCATCTATTTGCTTGCAAAACTCATGATGCCTTTGTTCTTAATAGATTAAGAGAATTTAATTGTGTAAAGGAATCACATTTTCTGTATCCATTCTTCCATTGTGGGACATCTGGGTTGTTTCCAGCTTCCGGCTTTCACAAATAAGGCAGCTATGAACATAATGGAACATGTGACCCTGTGGCCTGGTGAGTTATCTTTTGGGTATATTCCCAAGAATGGTATAGCTGCATCATCAGGTAGATCTAGTTCCAAATTTTTAAGGAACGTCTAGATTGATGTCTAGAGTGGTTATACAAGTTTTCAATCCCACCAGCAATGGAGAAGGATTCATTCTCCACATCCTTTCCAACATGCACTGTCTTCTGAGGTTTTGATCTTAGCCATTCTGACTGGTGTAAGGTGAAGTCTCTGGGTCGTTTTGATTTGCATTTCCCTGATGATTAAGGACTTTGAATATTTCTTTAAGTGACAGGGAGCGGAAGGGGGAACATGAGCAAGTATTGAGGCGGGGATGGGTGGCAGGGGAACAGGAGTGAAGCCCTGAGCACCAGCGGAATGTATAGAAACAGGCAATTTCAGGAGGTAGGAGGTTGGGGGGGACCCTTAACAGTGTATCAGAGATCTGGAAGGTGAGAGACACTCAGGACTCAATGGGAGAGACCTCAGATGAAATGCCCAACAGTAGAATGAGTGAACTTATAGAGTCCATCTCCAGTGGAATTACAGGGCATCAAGTGCCAGGAAGGAATTGCCATCCCAACTTAAGGGCTCTGACCCAGAATTGTTTCTGTCTAAAAGAACTGTAGGGAAAATATCCTAAGTGAGGTAACCCAATCACAAAAGAATACACATGGAATGCAATCACTGATAAGTGGATATTAATTAGCCCAGAAGCTCTGAATTCTCAAGACACAATTAGCATATTAAATGATACCCTGATACCCAAGAAGAGGGAAAGAAAGGACCCTGGTTCTGAAAAGAGTTGATCCAGCATTGTAGGGGAGTACCAGGACATGGAAATGGGAGGCAGTGATTGGGAAATGGGCTGAGGGAATAGGGTGTATGAGACCGATGGGGAGGGGGGAACCGGGAAAGGGGAAAGCGTTCAGAATGGAAACAAAGAATATAGAAAAGAAAAAAAGAAAAGAAAAAAAAAGAACTGTAGGGACACAGAAGAGAATGAAGGAAAAGAAATCTAGTGACCAGCCAAAAATTGGGATTCAGCTTAGGGAGTGCTCTAAGGCCTGACACTGTTACTGATTCTATAGTGTGCTTCTGGACTGGAGCCTAGCATGGCTGCCACAGGGAAGCCCAACAGGTAGCTGAAAGAGTCAGATGTAGATACTTAAACCCAACCAATGGAGAGAGGCTGGGGACCCCTGTAGTTGAGTTGGGAAGGGGCTGGAAGAAGCAGAAGAGGGAGTCTACCCCATGGGAGGACCAGCAGTCTCAACTAACCTGGCCCCTGTGATCTCTTGAACAGAGATACACCAACCATGCAGCATATACCAGCTGATAAGAGGCCTCAGACACATATACAGCAGAGGACTGCTGGGTCTGAACTCCATCAGAGAAGATGCACCTAACCCATGGGAGACTAGAGGCCTCAGGGAGTGGGGAGGTCAAATATGGGGGTGTGAGGTTGGGGGCAGCGTTTTGGAGACAGCAGTAGTAGAATGGGGAGGGGTTGGAGAGTGGACTGGGAAGAGGATGGTGACTGAACTCTGAAAAAAGGATAATAATATAATAATAATACTTAAAAATTAAAAGAAACAGGTGGAAGTAGGGAAATATTTAAGAAGTAAAATGTATTTATTTGTAACTAAAAAAAAAAGTTCAAAATCCATAGTTCTGAGTCTCAAGGAAATCTCTTATTTGAACTTGTGAAAATGAAAAACAGAGCAAGAAAAATCTAAGAGCCTCTTCTCCAGCAATATGGAAAGCAGGAGATGTTTTCTGAAGGTTGAAATGGACCTGCCCACATTTAAACCATGGCATGCATGTGAGAGCTTTGTCTCTCGCAGTTTCTCTAGGTATTTCTTTCTCTGCGCCTCTCTCTCATTTACAGACTCTCATACTAAACAAAGAATTGCATGTACTCATTCATTTATTTACTTTAAAAAATAAATGACAATTTTTATACTGAGTAAGCATTCCCGCTATATTACAGAGGGTCGGAGGTATAGCAAGGAAGGATAGGGCAATAGAAATACACACACACACATACACACACACACACAAGAAATACACATACTATAATACTAATACTAATACTACTACTACTAATAATAATAATAAAATCTTGAAAATCTCTGTTTGCAAACAATAAAAATCGATTATATGCAATATGCACATGAAGTTTTCAAATAATAAAGTTACCATTATTTTAAATACAGTATAGGCAACAAGAACAATATTTAAGTTTATTTCAGAATTGCTATTATTTATAAAAGAATAGAAACTACCTATAATCTTATGCTTTGGTTTTGCTCATTTGCACTTTATAATTTTGAATTGGAAAAATTTTAACATTAACTTCTTAAACAAACATGAATGAAAAATCTTAGTATATTGTACAGCAAATGATAACAGTTGTGTTCAGCAAATGTCCTTTATCAATCAAATGACTCAACAGTGTCAGAAAAAGAAGGCATTAAGAAGTAAATAAGAAAAATATGTCTCACCTTCTAAGATTCTAATAGGACAGTGACTCACAAATTACACCCATGTGTCAACTATTTGGAAAAAAAAAATGGAACCAGATTTAGCTGGTCTGGAAAAACAGAGTCAAGGGAAACTTTTGTTAGACACTGATTTTTAAGTTGAGAAAAGAGAATAATATCACCTCGAAGATTCCATGTTTGAAGACATCATGGTAGTTCAGACTGAAGTTTTGGTATATATAAATGAATACACAGAAAAATAAGAGATGAAAGAGTAGATTTATATAAACTGTGATATATCATATGTTAATTTTAGATATGAACAAATCAGTACTTATTAACTCACAGAATTTAAGCCTTATTCTAAGGTCAGTGGAAGTTTCAGAAATAGCTCGAAGAATTTCTTTGACACTTGTATTAAGAGGTAGCAAGGAAAGATGAGAGGCAAGAATTGATTGGAGAATGGATAGAGAAAAGAAGGTTTATGGGACATCCGGGAAAGGGGAAATCATTTGGAATGTAAACAAAGAATATAGAAAATAAAAATATTAAAAATAAATAAATAAAATAAAATAAAGAATTCTCACCAGGATATATCTGCGATCACCTGCCAGAGAGTTAGAGAAAATAATAATTCCCAGAATGACAGAACTATCATTGAAGATCAAAAACATAAATGGATGTGTTCTGTGAACATTTAGAAAGCATTGGCTTTTTATTTAATTGCAATGAATTATGATAACGAGATGAAGCAGGCTGCAGAGATGCATTTGCAGGTAAGAGTTTCCTGCTCTTCCACATGGCCTGGGATCGGTTTCTAATGTCCACATTCAACTCTAAACTATCTGTAATTTCAGTTCCAGAAAATCTAAGGTCTTTTCTGACTTCTGCAGTCTCCAGCACTCACATGACTCTCATGCACACATTTATTTATTTATTTATTTATTTATTTATTTATTTATTTATTTATTGTGTGTGACAACTTTTTCCCCCTACATTCTTTGTTTACATTCCAAATGTTTTCCACTTTCCTGGTTCCCCCCTCCCCATAAGTCTCATAAGCCCTTTTGCCTCCTCCCATTCCCCAACTGCTTCTCTGTCCTGGTAATCCACTACATTGCTACACTGAGCCTTTTCAGGACCAGGTCCTCTCCTTCCTTCTTCTTGGGAATCATTTGATATGTTAATTGTGTCTTGGGTATTCAGAGCTTCTGGGCTAATTAATGTCCACTTATCAGTGACTGCATTCCATGTCTGTTCTTTTGTGATTGGGTTACCTCACTTAGGATGATATTTTCCAGTTCCAACCATTTGCCTAAAAATTTCAAGAATTCACTGTTTTTAAATGATGAGTAGTATTCCATTGTGCAAATATACCACATTTTCTGTATCCATTCCTCCACTGAGGGACATCTGGTTTCTTTCCAGCTTCTGGCTATTATAAATAGGGCTGCTATAAACATAGTGGAGCTTGTGTCTTTATTACATGCTAGGGAATCCTCTCTACACAAGAAAATAAATGGATTATTTTTAAAAGAAAATGAACTATACATCACACTGTCTCAAGATTGCAAATACACTACTCTGTAAGTTTTCTAGAAAACCACACATTGGCAGTCAAACAAAAAATAAAATAAAATAAATAATATAAAATAAAAAACCTATTGATACATATTTATATTATGAAGCAGATGAGTGTAGCATAATGATTATCCTCTAAAAGTGTTTTTCAAATAGGCAAATTTCTGTAGGACGCAATCTGACATGGGAGCACATGAAAAGAAACTGAGATATAAAAAGATTTCTAAAGAACAGTGATAGTTAAGATTCACTGGAAATGAACTGGAAATGTATCATTTCCTCTATGAGAATATGCCATCGATAGTGGGAAGTTTGAAGTTTGATAAATATGCATACTATTGATTTTAATATAGAGGATTGAACCCAGAGACATTTATCAGTAATCTCTCCTGGCCAACCCTCCAGAGAACATATGAGACTACTGTACATTCTCTCTATGGTCCATAAAATAAATCTCTGGTTCAGGTGTAAAAAGAGCCAAAGTAAGGGACCAATTTTATGGGGATGATGAGAGGGTTTAGTTGATGCGGTAGCAACCACACAAGCAAGAGGATTGGGATTTGGATCCCCTGCATCCACATAAAATGTTGAGTTTGTAAGGCCACCACATGGGATGAGAAAAAGGATTCCCATTATGATCTTATGTAGATACTTTCATTTTTTTGACCAAACCTCATAAATTTCATGTTCAGTGACTAAACTGTGTTAAACAAACAGATAGAAAAATAAGTAGATAGATAGATAATAGATAGATAAATGATAAATAATAGATAAATAAATAGATAAATAAATAATAGATAAATTGATAGATAAATAGATAATAAATAGAGTAAGTAATACAAGATTTCTAGTTATGACCTCTGATCTCCATTCACCTGCAGCAGTAGACCATGCATACCTGTGCTCACATACACAGAGAAACAGTAAAACACACAAGAACCACTGTTCTATAGTTAATTTAATTACACCAAAAAGGTCAAATTTCAACCTTGAAAATGTAGCCTCAGTTTCCTAGCTGTTCTTCCTACTGCATTTCGTTCCTACCAGAGTGCTGCAAATTTTTCTTCCAGTATTTTCTGATTCTACGTTCTTATTCTATCTTCAGTGACTGCTAAGGACTTAAAATTAGTTCTAAGAATTTAACCTAGGAGTGAGTATTTAAAATGTGATCTAGTCAAGTTCATTTTCTGCTCCAGTTTTTATGGTACTCAAACTGGCAGATAACAAATAAACAAACAGATAATGGCTTTAATTTTGTGCTTGTACCACACGTCACAGTGTTTTCCAACTGTCTATATAAAGTCCATTAAACTGAACAATTTACAAGTTATAATTACAGAATTATACAGCGTATTTTTATTTCCCATCACCCAGGTGCTGTTAGCAAAAGATAACTTACCTGTATGTTAAGAATTAAAAATTCCAGGCTAAGTAATTTTTGGCATGAAATAATTTATTTATATCCTGTAATCTCTTCATTATTTATAAGTCCACAGTTATTTTCTCTTTAATTTGTTGAATTTTTATTGACAATTTACCAGCTGTGTTTAGTGGCAATATTTTTTATTAATTGTCCCGCAGGGAAGTCATTTTCTTCTAAAAGAACAGATGTTGTTCTATTAAGGAAACCACTCTCTCCCTTCAGTGAGAATGAATGATGTTTCCAATGATGGTTTAGGTAAATGCATCTAGTTACTAAATTGCTACTTAAAACATGCAATACTTTTAATATTTTGAGTGTTAACTCTAACAAATACAAACTTCAATGTATTTAGTTTTCAAAGATCATGTTTAGAATGGCATTGAACAATTCAAATAAAAATCATACATTTATATTGAATTTGCTATTTCTTATCATTAATAAATTATTTTGGAACCCTACATATATACATGGTTAACCTCAAGATATTTTATTCTGTTAAAGGAATGAATATATCTGGAAATTATTTCATTCACATATACAATAATCAGGCTTGCATTGACTTTCTCTTTCAACAAATATGTATTTTTACTTTATTGAGAGACCAGTAGGAAATGTATTTAATCTCCCTACATCCCTGAGCAAACCTCAAATTTATTCCCCTCTATGTTGTCATTGTTTCTGTTATGATGAAGAAAATTTCTAAGAATTTATTTGTTCTTTTATGAATTTAGCAAGTATTTATAAAATATATAATATGTCAAGTATTTTCATACGATAAACCTAATATAAACCTAAGGGCAAAATTCTAGGATCTGGTAAATTATATAGTTTTGGCTTGGATACAATATAGAGAAAAACACAATGTTTTATTAGAAAGAAAACCAACCAATATTAATTAATGTTCAAAATCATCCTTCAAATGCCAATGGCTTAAGGCACCACAAGTCATAGTTGCACATTCAGATTGGCTGTGTGGCACTGTTCATCACTTTAATATGGAATTACTTTCATATCTGCTTCAGTGATCACCAAATGAAGGGCAAGATATATTGGTAATTGTATTTGGTTATTTAAAATTTTACCCGGGAATGATATACATCAACTCAGCTAATATCTATCTGACCTATGTAAGCATATTCAGTTTTAAATAGAACAAGACTGTAAAAGTTCACTCTTTATATGAAAATAGTTTAATTTTTAATTAAAACAACTAACCTAACCTACACTCAAGTAGTCAATGATTTAATCAACCCTCCTTTCTTTACTCAGTCAAAGTATAGTTGCTTCTGAGATGAAAATCTAGAATACTGTTGATATGCAGCAAGGAAACATAAATCTGTGGAGAAAGATCTATAGAAAATCTACAGGTTACTTATTTTTGTAATAATGCTTAATGTGATGCTGAGGTTGTTTTAAAATTCTAAGAGCAGACACATAGATTCAGATCTAATATTTTAAAATGAGCCAGTAGTAGTGAAATACCTAGTGTTAATAACTGAACTTGGTACAAGATACCTGCAAGGAAAGTATAGTTTCAGTAAGGTAAAAAGTGGAAGATATAACCCACATCCGTAGTGGCTTCAGAATTCAGTGTCATATGTGCTTTGAAGCAAGCATTCCTTCTTCCTAGGTGGGAAGAATTCTTAGATGGTCTGATGGGTACTTACTGTTTATTAATTCACCTCCACATCTACTGCACAGCTTTACTCTGGCTTCTTCCCTGTATGACTTCATTTTTGCATATGCCCATACATGAAGAGGGCATCTAAGTATAAATTTACAAAGGAAGGAATGTGAGAGTTGGTTATAATCATGTTGAAAGCAAACTTTAAATACATGAGCACTCTTTAAAGGCCAAAGGAAACAGAAGTGATCTGACATAGATCAGGTCCTACTGTAGCAGTAGAAAGTACTTGGAATTTTAATAGAATTTGGTTATGTTTGGATTAACATTTACCTTTTATCAGCATGTTTCCTTCTTTCTTTTTGTTCCATCAGTATTTGTTTTTCTATACTAACCCAATTGTTTTGGTATGTGTGTGTATGTATGTATGTGTATCTGTGTCTGTGAATGTGTGGCTATGTGCAGCAGCAGTTAGTGAAAATATTAGCTGTGACGTTGAAAGAGAGAAAGGAGGAATATATAAGGAGTATTTGTGAGATGAAAAAGAAGGAAATTAGTATATGTTTACACACAGACACACACACACACACACACCTGACTTTCATTCTGAATAAAATGAAGAAATAAATGTGAGTTTTGACAGAGATGATATGATATGTCTAATTTTTCCAGGTTTATTGAATTTAATTTGACAAGTAAAATTTAAATTGACGAGTAATATTGCATACATTTAGGATTTACAACATGTTCGTATTCATTTATGTGCATATTGAAGGTGCTTTGGACAAGGATGATGGCATCATTTTCCTGATAATTTTGCATCAGCTACCTGGGAGACAGGCATCCTTATGTCTGGATAGGGAGGTGGGAATTATGATATTTTTTAAAAAAGAGGCTTTTAAAAGAAATTTTATTATTTAAAATAACAAGTAAAAAGAAAATTTAGACAAAAAAACAATTGCAAGCTTAAAGGATTTACCATCAAGTGTTCAAGAATGAGCAAAAAGACAATATAGCTAAATGATCTGAAAAATTGGGATCTAGAAAGAGGCCAAATGCACAAGAGAATGAATTATCAGGATACAATTGATGATTAAAATAATTTCACTTCACTTGTCTGTGGCTGAAAGATCAGCTATGTAAAGCATTCTTAGGCATTGTGCCAGTTTTAGTAAAGCAATGGGTAAAATGAACAATGACCAATATAGACATGCTTATGTGGATTTGGGGGTGGGCCCAGGAGACCTTAATCAGACACCAAGGTCTACAGGTCACTAATCACTGCTGAGAGTGGAAAAAATGTTTCTGAAGGGAAGGGTGCACAAAAACAGTAATACAGTTTCACACTGTCAGTCTTGACAATATACATGCAAGTAACATTATACAGGCTGAGCATTTTTGTATTTATATATTTAGGAATATATATGTGCATATGTATGTGGAGTTACGTGTATGTGTATTTATATATTTAGGAATATATATGAGTACACATAAGTGTGTGTATCTGTATGTGTTTGTGTGTGTGTGTGTGTGTAACAATCAAAAAAGAGGCCATGGATTTGAAAGATAAAGGAGGAATTCACAGGAGCTATTGGTGGGAAGATAAAGTAGTTATAATCTTAACAATTAAGAATAGCTCTTGCTCTCTTGGTCTCTTGCCTTCTTGCTCTCGCTTTGACCCCTGGTCCCTCCTCCCCTCCCCATTTCCATCCCCCCTCTCACTCCATGTGCTCATGGCATACCTCTACTCCTCTACTTCTCTACTCAATCTTTCTCTGCCTCTGCAACCCTCTCAACTCCCCTCCCCATGCCCTGAATAAACTCTATTCTATCTAAATAAATAAAAAGATAGATAGATAAATAAATAAATAAATTAATTAATTAAAAGAGTAAAATATTATTTGGCTTTAGTTTTGAATAAAATGAAGAAATAAATGTGCATTTATCTAATGTGATACTTCATTGTCTTATTTTCAGGTTCAGTGAGGTTAATTTGAAAAGTAATGTAAATTCATGAGTCCTACTGCATATATTTAGGATGCACAATATATTTGTATTCGTTTATGTGGATACTGAAGGTGCTTTGAAGAAAACATGTTCAATATTTGATAAACCATATAAGTATCACTTCTACTCTCTTATAGTAAACTCTGGAGAGCACAGCACATGTTTAAACAAGGAGTAAAAAGAATTTCGTATCTTAATATAATATTTCACTCAAAAGAATGTATATGTAATTAATGTGTTTACCTTAATTCACAAATAATATAAATGCAATTATAAAAAATTAGTGGGGTTTACAAGCAAATGTTTATTAAATATAAAGAGGAAATTACAAAGAAGCAAATATGTGATAAAATATTTGCTCTCATTTGCTTCCTGATAAATTAAGTGTGCATTCTATTTTTCCTGCAAACTGATAACTTAAATTCTCATATAAACAACCACAGGCACTTTCAAATTCAATTGCTTAAACACACACTGTGCATCAGGTTCAGTAAATTAAATCTGTTCTCTATACCCTTGGATTGTAAGGCATAATGCACTGAGGAAAACATACACTATGACAAATGAACTAATATATAACATAATAGAATTTTAAATCTACTCAAAATTAAATGTCGCATTCAATTAAATAGCACCACATAAACAAAGATAAAACAAATTTTGAAGATGCCAAGTGATTTTGCATCTCTATGGATGTGTCCCCTATGAGTATTCAGCAGAAAGGAAAATTAGCCAGACTTTGATAACTTGCTAACATCATTAGAAGTGTGCTGTTTTGAAGCATTCTCTTTTTTCATATTTATAACATTTACAATTTTTTAACAATTAGCTTTGTTTTTGACATTTTCACACATTCATATAATACAACCTTAACATTCATCCCATTCCCCAATCTTCAGGTGGCTAAAGCCATACATACATACATACATACATACATACATACATACATACACACACACACACACACATACACACACACACACACACACATATATATATATATATATATATATATATATATATATATATATATATACATTTTATTGGCAGTAAATTTCTCAGTGTTTGTCAATACTGCTTTGTGACTTTGGATTATTCATCAAACAGGACGTGCAGTGTCTATGTATGTGATACTTCTGGTAATTAAGTAGGGCTTTCCAGAGTGAAGAACTCTAAGTAGCAAGAAGTGAAAGTGTAAGATAAGTGCCTAGTTCATTCGAGTCCAAGAATAATCAATGCAACAGTTACTTTGTTTGTGAAATGCTAATCTATATACAAAAGCACAAAAATGCATTTGCTTATGGATGCATATACAAAATCACATACACCCAAACACACAATTGCAAAGTAATATATATATATATTATGTTAAATACAGCATGGAAAACATAGCAGTTGAACTGAAGCTGGCCTTGAACTTCTAATTCTCCTATCATTGTTTTCTGATAAGATGTAGAAGAATTTTAACCCAGCAATGTGGCTGCTCTGGCAATGGATCACATCCAAAGATATAATCCAGACAGAATGAAGACATGTCCTGGATTACAATATTTTCTGGCTGGAAAACAGACATCCCCTAATACTTAACATTCATCATTATTGCAAAACAACAACAACAAAAAAATCAGACAATTTAAATCCTCTGTTGAGCACAGGATACTGTTATTGAAGAAGGCATACAAGCTAGGTAGTGTCAAGTAGTTTCTACAGAAATAAAAATAAATTATGGAGAAAAATGCAATTAAAAAAACAGTTCTAACATCCAAATCAACATTTTAAACAGGATATACTACGATCAGGAGTTTTTAAGGAAGAGAACCCTATAGTCAGTCAGCACGTAATAGCCAAATGTATGCAGAAGAACAATATGTCGTTCTGTTATGCATATGTTTGGAACACAAAGGTCTTTGTGCCCACAGATCACCAAGGAAAGCAAGAATGGTAAGCACACAGAATTGTCTTCTTAAAGAACACAATATATAATCTATTATTCCACCCAGAAGGCTGGGAAGTATAGATTATTAATAGCCTGGTGAACTGTGTTATGTGAAAGATCAGGCTTATCAGAATACCAAAACCAGAACAAGAGATATCAAATAGTCTAAATGACCCATAACATTATCAGTATAGGCAGTCTCTCCCAAGCTCTCACAACCTGGATTGGAGATGGCTAAGAGGGCAAATGACCTTTGAAAACATGTCACTTTCTTCCTTAGACCTTAAGCTAATTCAGGTAGCCTATATCTAGAACCTATCTTTTTGGAATAAATGTCATGTAGTTTGAGTTGAGTTGTTTTTGTTTGTTTGTTTTCAATTAGATATTTTCTTTATTTATATTTCAAATATTATCCCCTTTCCTTGTTTTCCCTCCCAAAACCTCCTATCCCTCCTATCCCCTCCCCCCTTTCCCCCCTCCTGCTCACTAACCTACACACTCCTATTTCTCTCTTCTGGCATTCCCTTACACTGGCCTTCACAGGTCCAAGGGCCTCTCCTTCATAGATGTCTGGCAAGGCAATCTTCTGCTACATATGTGCCTGGAGCCATGGGTTCCTCCGTGTGTTCTCTTTGGTTGGTGGTTTAGTCCTCGGGAACTTTGGGGGTACTGGTTGGCTCATATTGTTGTTCCTCCTATAGGACTGCAAACCCCTTCAACTCCTTGGATCCTTTCTGTAGCTCCTCTATTGAGGACCCTGTGCTCAGTCCAATGGTTGGCTGCGAGTGTCCCCCTCTGTATTTGTCAGGCACTGGCAGAGCCTTTCAGGAGACAGCCATATCAGGCACTTGTTAGCATCTCTTAGCCACAATAGTGTCTGAGTTTGGTAACTATATATGGAACAGATACTCAAGTGGGGCAGTTTCTGAGTTGAGTTTTTAAAAACGTACACTAGGGATTGTATTTTATCAGGAAAGTTTTGTTTGTTTACTTGTTTTTCAAAATTGTGCTGTGTTTAAATATGCATGCAATAAACCACCTAAGTTTGATCCAGCCTGACTTACAAAACTGGGCTGAAATATGAGTTTTCCTTCTCACCTATTTGCAGATCATTTTATCACTGGCCATGATGCTAGCAGAGACACATCCCCACACACCTGCACATGTGCAATAGTGGGTAATATCAGAGGATTCTCATAGAAAGGTGAACTAAACACTCATGTAGAGTAGAACTAAACACTCATTTTCAGTAGAGATATGGACATTTGGAACCAACTCATTGCCTTATTTTTGCCAATAAACCTGATTAAAGAATTATTAATTATAATTGTGAAAATGAGAATACAGAAGCAATTATTTCTCTATATACCACAGAAATTATAATATGCAGAAATGAATTATATCTGAATGAAATAATGATGAATAGTATATATGCAAGTGTATGTACACATATGTATGTAGAGAATGGAGACAGCAAAAAATAATTTATCCTTTTTCAATACTATTAATTCTCAGTTTCTTTAAAAATATGTAATATATCTAAGTATAGATGAACAGAAAGGGGTGGTTACCATGAAGACAGGTACAATCATTAGAGGAAGGAGGGTTAAGTTGATATTAAGGAATAGTGTATGTTAATTTTATCTTGAGTGCTAAAAACTGTCTTTTTCTGATTTGGATAATGACTACAAAACTAAATTCAATTACATTTGCATTATTGCTTTGTACACTTTTATCAATATGAATTCCATATTCAATAATAAAATATATAACATAAAATTCAAAATAGTTATTTACATACAATGACATATGTTCATAAAAGTTGTCATTCAATTTGTTTTACTTAATAGTTTAAAAATGTGTATACCTTTTAAATTGTGTATAGATGTACAATAAAATTATTATGTGAATAAACTGCAGTCTTCTGTTTCTGACACAGATGTCACAGTTAAAATATCTTTCATCTGTCTATTCACGATAATTACTGTTAAAACTGTGGTAAGTAGTCAAAAATTTGTAATGATTTTGTGTTGTTGTTCTAGTTCCCAAGGGTGGGCCTGTGAGGACATGCAATGGAAAAAAATATCCACAGGGCTATGGCACATTTCCGAGTGGACATCACCCTACAGTGATTGTCCAGAGACAAAGAAGCCCGAGGGAAAAGCACGCTGCTTCTGCTTGTCTGCATTGGCTCCCTGAAGGTGACTCCATCCATCATGCTCCGGATGCTACTGCCAACAAAACACAGTTTCTTTGGTCTTCTCTCCACACTGGAGACTGCAGTTGATAGATGGCCACTGTAGCAATTAGGAGAAAGCCACAGTGATAGTAGGCCTGATGGGACCAGGTACCAGAAGCAGATATGTTCAACTTGGGAATCTGAATTATGGTGTTCTTAAGTTATTTCACTGCTTAAACTTTGTACAAAACGCCCCCCCCCCTTTTCCTCCATGCAATAGCTCTTAAAAGAAACTTGTAGTCTCTCTCCTGTATCGTCATCGCTGAACATTTCTAAACAGCCTTTTTGTCAATAAAGAATTTTGGAGACAAGTACCATCCCATATTTTATTGAGATACCATATAATAAACATGGTCATTGTTATTATTATATCATATCATTTTTTTATTTTAAGAGTATACAGATGAAAGATATCTTAATTCTAACATCTGTGTCAGAAACAAGATGGTAGTTTATTCACATATTAATTTAATTGTACAGCTATAGACAATTTGAAAGATCTATATCTAATTATCACCTCATAACCATAATTTTATCCATTTTATTTGATTATTTTATTCATTCGTTTATTTATTTCCTGCCCTGAAACCTGTTATGTAGCTCATGATGACAGTGAGATTTTTGTCTTCCTGCTATGGATTCCTGAGTCCTTGGATTTTGGGTATCTCCCTCTTGTCCCACTTTTTTTAAAAAAAATATATATTATTTTCATGAGAAATAGAATAAGGAAGTGATTTGCTTTTAATTACTCTGTTTAGATACACATATATTAGTCTAACTTAGATACAGAGAACTAGCCTCCCTGTGCTAATCATACAAACATTTAAAACTTAAATATAGTTTTTTCCAAACATATGCAACAATCATTTTAGGAAAATAATAGTCTCTAGTTTTTCATATTCCATGTAATTTTAATATTTAATGTAACAAAATGGTGGATATCACTCTCATTTACAAAGGATGGAGATTGCTCAAAAAATAAATAAAATGAAATAAAATAAAATAAAATAAAATAAAATAAAACCCACTATAAAGGGCTTTGAGGATTTCCCTTCTCTCACCAATACAAAAATTCTTCCAGGAGCTGATTAGGTGAGAAATGAGTTTGAAGTGTGGGTGTTGCTAGAAGACAAAAGGAGTTTTATTTTTGCTATATGTGCAACTTACTTGTTACTTGGATTAAGATGCATATACTTATTGAGAGAGACTGTGTCCTTGAATCTGAGAGAGTTGGGGACTGTTTCAGGAAACCATCAAAGAAATAAGCACAAGTGTTGCTACAAGAGAAGTTTGCCCCTGGCTTTGCTGACAGGATGTGATGGGAGAGTGACTTTGTAAATGGTCTTTGTCACATGCTGCATCAATGCCTTGGTTCACAGAATTCTCACAATGGGTGTCTATGGCACAGAGGAAGCACAGCTGTGATCTTAGATGCCAGTAATTATAATAATTGTTAAACAGGTGAGCAGGGCTAGCTAAGAAACCGGAGCAAGGTTACAATGTGGGCTGTAATGATCCTGGAACTCTTACCATTTAATATTTGTGGAAGGTTAATGAACAGGTCATGTCTCTCTTAGACATCTGTGTTCATTATCCAGGTCCTTATTTGACAGCTATTTATTTACTAAAGTGACAAGGCCTCACTATATAGCCCTGAGTGTCTGGGAACTCTCTATGTGGATTAGGCTGCCTTTAGACTAACAGAGATCCACATGTTTCTTTCTGCCTTTCCAGCACTGGAATTTAAGGTATGTGCCACAACTAAACAAGACTTATTTGATATCTCTGTAGAGATTCCTAAAGAAAGCCTCAAAATCATGATATGTGATTCCAGGCTTTCAATATCTCTCTTCACAAATTATTTTCAGGTGTGTGTATATGTGTTTGTGTTTGTGTTTGTGTGTGTGTGTGAGTGTGTGTGTGTGTGTGTGTAGGTGTGTGTGTGTGCACGCGCGTGTATGTGTGTGTGTGCTTTTGTGTGTGTGTGCTTTTGTGTGTTAGTAAACTACACCTCTTTCTATTCAGTTCTATAAATCCTGACACTGTCTTTGCTATTTCCCTCTCCTACTGCAGCCACACTCTGGCCACTGCTGTTGTTATAATAGGAGAAAAGAGACCCTCATGTGTGTGATAAAGATAGCTGTAATGATCACGTCAAAACTTTTACCAAATTTGTTATCTTGTTTTTCAATTTTGTAACCAGTGATTACTTTTGCCACCAACCGAACATATTGACATATTTTTCTGAGTTTATTTTAAAACATGCTTAATAAACTTAGAAGATTTATATTTTTCTAATGTTTAAACATTTCTTTATTCCATTTGGGTTGGACAACTCATTGCTATTATTTATGTGCTCAACTGAGAAAGCATTAGTTGCAAGAACCATGTCAAGATTCAATAAGCTTCCTTCTGTTGGCCCATATCAAAATAAGCTCTTGCATTTCATAGTTACCAGATTGAAATAGCATAGTTTGTCTACAATAGAGTTCATTACATATTATCATATTGAGTACAGTTCAATCCATTTCCTCATGTGTTCTTCAGTTAAAATGAATTGTTCTAATTAGCAAGAATAGTTCTAAATTCATTAGCACCTTTATATATAACTTATAATGAACTTCTAAAATATAGTCTTCTGAAGCAAGACAATAGTTTAAGAATCTGAAAGATAGTGTTGTATGGGAGAGTTGACATTTGTTTCTAGATATGTAATTAACTTGAAGTAATAGCTCTGGTATCTGACACAGGCATAATCATCTGGTAAAGTTGTTGTGATTGGAGAATGACTAGCTTGATGGCAGATCACCAAGTGATGTTTCTATATTGGGACTAAGATAATGGAAATCACATAATTGCTCTTAGTCATCTCCTTTTATTTTCAGGATTAATTTACCTAAACAGTGAAATGTGATAATGATGACCTGGGAAGTGGTTTATATCTGCTTCTGTTCAAGGAAGATTTGATTGTCAATGTGACACAACCTAGAGTCATGAAGAAAGCCTTGATTGAGGAATTGATGACATCTGGTTAGCCAGTAACCTATCTACTAAGATGTGTCTTAATTATTATTTAATCTTGATTAGTTTGGTCTACTTTTGAAGGCACTCTCACTAAGCAGTTGCCTGTGAGAATAAGTTTGTGAAGGAAGCAGCAAATAGCATCCCACACTGCATCTGCTTCAAGTTCCTGCCTCTGATCAGAGTTTCTGATCAGAATTACCAAATGATGAACTTTGACTTCAAACTGTAAGTCAAGTCTTTCCTCCTCCCTCTAGTTTTTGGTCAGAATGTCCCATCAAAACAAAAGAAAAATAAACAGGACATTACCTAATATCAGCAAACCTTTCTACTCATACTGAAATATTTTAATTTACTTAATTATACTTTGGCTTTGTCAAATATCTTTGAATATTAAAAGTACTTACTGGTTGAAAAATCTCCTTTCTTTCAACATTTTTAAAATGCCTCTTTTCTTTGTCATAATAGAAAGAAATTCTGCAGCAGAGTTGTTCAAAGTTTTTATGCTAATTTATTTCATAAACAAAGTTTCTTCCACTGCAATTTTCATTCTGAAGTTGCTTATTTTAAGTGTGGTTATTTGAACAGTTTATTGCTCATCAAACCAGGTAATAAGCTTCACAGCCAATATAAAATTTGTTTTGTCTCACTATTCCAGAAGTGGAGAGTAGAAAGTCAATAAAGTGCGATGAATACTCACTGTTGATGAAAGATTTAGAGAAGAGAAAAAACGATTTATGAATTGTGACTTTTGATGAAGAGAGTGGAATCTAGGTGGAGCTCTTACCTTGGCATTTTAGACTTTTGTAAGAGCAAGCATGCTATTATGAAACAAAGCAACAAGGATGTTTGCATGTAAATGTGTAAACCATTGATTATGTGTCAGAAATTAAGAGGATATATATTTGCCACAAATCAGAAGGCCAAAGATTTTGCTGGCATGGCTGAAGAATTAACTGGCAGGTAAATACAATTTAGGGGAAGTTGTGTCATTCTGAAAATATTTTCCTCTGTACCGAAAAGACTCTTATTTACTTGAGAGATCCACTTCATAACAGAGATAGAACTCTTAGAAAACCAACCAACAAAGTCTGATTGATAAATAGTTGCTAAATTGTAATAAATATAAACAACTTTCTTGATTGATGTTTAATGGTTTTGCATGGGCCAGAACAATAATTGGGAAAATTTAGTTGAGAGTAATGGCATAAATAGATGTTATAGTTTAGAAAGGAAAGGGTAATGGATAAAACTTCTTTATATGAAATAAGTTAAAGATCTCATGTCTATATGACAGAATTGGGTAAATATGAACATACAAAAAGTCAGAAAATAAAAGTTTGAACTTTAATATCAATAGCAAAAGAAATTAGAATATATGAGACTTCACTGCTGTGGTATTTTATTTTCAGGCTTGAATCTTCTGATATAAATTCTGTCTATTTACATATGGAACGGAGCATTTGATATCCAGGACAAATATGCCCTCTCCTGGTTAACTAAGAATTGATATGGTTGCTATTACATATACATCCAAAGCAGAAAAAAAAAGAAATTACTCTTCCCTAAACTATCAAGAATATGAAATTGAATAATAGATATTCACTATTTATAAAAATTCTTTATAAAATATTTTAAGCCTATTCAATCCAAGAAAACAACTATTCATTGCCAAAATGATTCTTCAGCAATTAAAAATAAACTGAGATAAGTACAATATTCTGCAGAAACCTGAATCAGTATTTAGGACCCTCAAAATGCTAAAAATACATCCACCATATGATCCCAATACTCCATGGAGTATGCAAAAGACTTGACATTCTAATATACACATCTTTTCTCAGCCATGTTCATTGATGCTGTATTAACAACAGTTGGGAAATGCAAACAAGCAAATTGTGCTTTAACTGAGGAATACATAACAAAATTTGGTACATGTACAGTATGAAACATTACTCAGGTTAAAAAAATGAAATCATGAAAAGATGAGGTAAAGTAATGAGACTATGGTAGATCATGTTGAGTGAGGTAACCTATGCCCATAAAGACACAGAAAGAATGCTTCAAAAGTCATAACTATTGTAAGCTGTCTTTTGAAAATACCCCAAATAGGAAGAGGTCTATGTGTACATAGACGGACCTAGTTTATATGAAATTTTCCTTCATCACAGGATGTGAACCTGTGAGATGACAATATTCCCTCCAAGAATCAAGCCTATTAAAAACTGTGGTGTTCAGAGTAAAGCTCATGCACTTTGGATCTGTGGCTCCTCAGTTGTTCACTTGGATCTTACTTACCCAGTTATGATGTCAATGAACCATAGCAGTTTTCATCATGACATAATAACCCACGAAGTGGAAGAGCTGCATACAAACCTTGGCAATAATCAACAGATCTAATTTAACTTAAGATCCTCTCAAAAAGAAAGAAATCCTGTCTGCTAGTGTAAACCTTGCCTACAACCCAGGGATAGTGATGCCATGGATTCTGGAGGAATCCTATAATCACCAATTTACTAAATCAACATAATTCCTAAAATCCACTGAAAATCTTTATTATATACACTGGTAAGTACAACTCTTGCCACTTCCCAATAAAACTTTGCAACAAATGGGACCATTACAAAAAATTCACAACTGATCAAAATGTAGAGCTGTGGAGCTAGTATATCTATAACTTCTGCACCTCATGTTGAAGGGTCATTGCAAAGCTGGGAGGTATTATAACATTCAGAGTAACATGGAGTTTTCTATAAGAGTATTATCTCCTAGAAAATGTGTTAAAGATCATTAATATGGCTGCTGAAACATAATCTAACAAGAAGGACACCATTAAATACGCTAGAGAAACTCAAGAAGTCTCAATCCTAGACAAACCCAATGCAAAAATATATCTTTTATGTATATTGGTCATATAATACATATACATAAAAGAACAACATAAATAATTTAAAAATAAAGTTATATATGAACAACATTGAAGAGCCTAGATACGAATATTCTCTACTGAATACTCATCGGCAAATAAATTCAATAATGCTTTAAATTGATAATTGGCCATGATCATGTAGAATTTCTCACAATGAAACAAAGATGTTTCATTAGTGATATAAAAAATAAATCAACAAAATGAAAGACAAAATTTAACAAGTATTTCAAAAGATGAAGAAAAAGGCATTTGACTAAATTCAAAGTCTGTTCATCTTTAACATGTTGGGGCAAATGCTATACAAAGAGTGTGCTTCAAAAAAAGTAGAGTCCATTTGTAATAAAAGAACTAATGAGCCAATAAAGCAAAAAGCCTTATTCTGGAATCTGATCAGGTCAAGGATACTGTTTTTTACCTTCTTCTATTAACCACAGTACATACTTTTTCAGGGCTTCACCCAAGCCGGATAAATTAGTAATTTGCATCTAAAATGGAAAGCTTAATTTATGCTCTAATTACTTTTGATGGCAAGACCTCGTTTATAGAAAATATCCAATATGTCAACAAATAAGAAGAGCTTCTGAATAATTAACAAATTCAGAAAAAATTTAAGGGTCCAAAATATAAAAATGGAGCATTTCATATGCCAACATGGAATTCTGTGAATCAAGAAAAGAAATCCAGGTTTAAACACACGTATACAGGACACATTTAACCAATCATAAAATATTTTAAATAAAATAATAAGACATCGAAAATCAAAAAATATATTAGAGAGGAGGGAGATGAAGGAGAAAATAGAAACTTATCTCACTTTTTTGGGGATTGGAATAATCAACAATATAGCAATGTCCTTGCCTTAGCAGGTTCAATTCAATTCATTTCAACGGACTAAGTAGATTCTTTACATAGATATAAAACTCAATCTTCAAATTTGTATATAATACTAAAGGTTCCAAGTAATCAAAGCTATCTTATGAAAAAAAGAATTAATCAGGACTTATACTAACTTCAGAAACACTACAAATTCTTAACAATTATCAGCAGACGGTTAAGTTAAACATGGACACATGGTACACCAGAATTGAACAGAGGATTTAGAAGTAAATGCACAGTCAATTTATTTTCAACAAAAGTTTCAAAACTCTGGCTTAGAAAACCTTTCTGTTCAATAAATAGTTTTGGGGAAAATTTGGCAGTCCCATGCAGACAATGAAGCTAGGCACTTAATTTTAACTAATTACAGGTATTAAGGCAAGGCCACCAAAGCTTTATATAGACAAAATTTAATCTAGTAACGTGGCTGCTCTGGCAAGGTACTACACACTTTAGTCCCTCTGGCTGGAACAACACACACACACACACACACACACACACACACACACACTGTACACACACCTTTAAGATAAAATTAGTCTGTAGCAGGAAGCAGACATGTTTGAAACTGACTTCTAATTGAGGGAAAACAAAGTAAATATCAGAAAAAAAGATTTGACAAAATGATGCAGAGATAGGTTATGCCCATTTCTCAGGGGAAGAGGCAGAAAAGGGAGGATATTTGGGAGCATTGCAGAAGAAAGAGTAGGGAGTTTTGTGCAGTCAGTCAGCACAGAAGATAGTGCAGTGCAGTGTAGTTCAGCTGATATAGCAGAGGTAGCTATATCAGGAAGCCAGAAAATAAGAAGGAGCCAAATGATTAGAAAAAAATATGTGCAAGAGTTAGTTTGAAGCCAAAGAGAGCACTTCAGTAAGAAGCTGAGAGAAAACCAGATTGAATCAATCACCTTGGAAAAGAGTTTGAGCCAGAATAGCTAAGGTGAATCATGCAGCCAAAGTTCAGAAAGAGCTAGAAAGGGTGAACTTATTCAGCAGTAAGCCTGGGAAACAACAATTACATGAGCCAAATAAAAATTGATTTAAACTTAAACACCACCAACAAAAGTGATTGTTCTCTTAAATACTAAAGAAATTATTCTGAATGCCAGGATGATTAGTGACATTTTTTAAAATGTTATTGTGAAAGCACAAGAAACAGAAGCTAATAATGACTTTAAATTAAAATGAAATAGTCTCCATTAGAAATAAACAACCAACATAAAAACAATATTCTAAAGAAATATCATGGCAGCAAGAATTACATAATTTTATATATATATATATATATATTACATAAAATACATTATATGAGCATATATATATGCAAAAATAAATAATAAACTCCATGGTAAAAATGAAAATAACTTAAAGTCTGATAACATATCTAAATAGATTTTTAAAGGTGATACTGAGTTTCACTTTTGCAGTAAAATGTTCAACATAGGCAGCACTCTAAGAATAAAAGCTGCTTTATTACTCTGGTAAGAAAGGTTACAGTCAGCAAAGTCTATCACTAATGGAGAAAAACAGTGAAATTGACACACCTTGTTAAGAAATGTTAATATCAACCAGTTTAAAAATTAGCATATGGGTTATTAAAGAATAAATATAAATAAATAAATAAATAAATAAATAAATAAATAAATAAATGCATACATACATAGATACATACATACATACATAGATACATACATACATAAATACAGAAACCTACCTTACGGCCGAGATGACTAACTCCTATGTTCATTGCTTAGGAAGATGAAGTGAGCTGAGGAGACCTTTGCCATCCACGTTCATCATCATTTCAACCTAAGAGTCCATCAGTCTCTGAATGAAGACAGCAAACACAGTTAATACACACAAACAATAGAATGCTACTCGGCTATGGGAGACCATTCTATCAGGTGACCAGCTGTCAGAACTGAAAGTCATTTTGTAGAGAAAAGTAAGCCAGACTCAGACAGACAGGAGCTACAGGATGCCAGACACATCTGCAAAGACCTGCTGCTCTCCTGGAAACTGAGGGAGGTGATTCTCAGAGGGAGGGGAGATAAGGGGGAGTGCATAGACACCTGCATCAGTAGGTAGTAAGTTATATTTACATGAAAGTAAATTATGATATGCTCATGTAGACAAGAAGAGCAGCAGCAAAAATAATCAACTCCACAATTCAAAAATCTAGGAGAAAGAAAGGAGTCTTCTTACCATAATTCTGTATAGCTATTTAAGTGGAGACTAGTATATTTAAGTTAATTTAAATAGTATATCATATATATGAAATTATGCACATTGTATCTAAATGTGTTATGCTACTCCCTTCTTAGGTGCAATCTTTATAGTACGTATATTTAATACAATTTAATAAAATTTATATATAATTTAATATAGTACATATATCTTTTTTACTGAAAGTAAAGTAAAATAAATTAAACATAAACTTAATTTTAAAAGTTACAACACAGTATAAACTCCTATGATATTTGTCGCCTTTTTATTCAAAAAATTATTTATGTATAAAAACCCATAATTCATTTAATACTGTTTTATATGCCTTTATCCATTATATAAATTACATTTACCACAGGCATTATTTGTCCATTATGTTTGAATTTACCTTTAATATTTTAATACTTGAACCTCAAAATTTAGTTCTCAAAATGTATTTATGCAAGTGAATGGATAGATGTATGAATATATACCAAATGCAATATATATATATATATATATATATATATATATATATATATATATATATTGTTTTTTTGAGACAGGGTCTCTCTGTGTAGCCCTGGCTGTCCTGGAACTCACTCTGTAGCCCAGGCTGGCCTTGAACTCAGAAATCTGCCTGCTTCTGCCTCCCAAGTGCTGGGATTAAAGGTGTGTGCCACCACTGCTCGGCTAAAAATATTTTGTAATACACTACAATGCCATGTTGTTCATAGTTTTAAAACAAAATATGGAACTTAATTAGGCCATGCTTTTATTTCTGTTTTAAAAATCTGTGTTTTTCCTTATGAAGTCCAAATGAAAGTAAATGGAGAGCGACTATTTTCAATACACATTGAAAGTTTTGACCCTCTGAGTCAAAACTATTCTTAAAATAACTGTTATCAAAATTATTGTGATAATATTCTAATATTCGTAGGCAAAAAACGGGTTAAACTTTAGCAGTTTTTAAGTAATCCAGAAATAATTGATTTGTGTGTTTTAAAACACTGTGAAACCATTCAAAGTAAAACCAGAGCCAATTTTATTCTAATGAATGGACTTTTTCAATTAATATTTTGAATAAATGTCTCAGGAAAAAAAAATGCCTTGAATGAACACCCAGGCATATGGCCTAGATCCCATTGGCAGTTTTCATGGGCGCCAAATCTTAGTTTCATAATCAGGCCTCCCACAGAAGACTCTTCTCTCATTGGATGTGTGCCTGGTTTATCTAGAGTGTTGCCAACTAATTGCTGGGACAACAGATGGGTCTATTCAATTGATGTTCCTACCTGCCAAATAAGGCTACAAAAAGCATCATACTAAACAAAGTCCCCACCAAAATCAGCATTTCATCAAATTGGTCATATAAATATGGAGAATTTTCATCCTTTCTCACCGTTTTAATGGTGGAAAATTAGAAGAAAAGAAAATTGTCTGGGTTGGGAAAATTTGTTCAAAGGTCTTTTGTGGGCTGAACAATGAAATATCTAATGAAAATAAATATATCCTAAATGATTAGTGCCACTGGTAATTAAATAGCTGGCAGGCTAGCCAAAAGTTGTTTTCTTTGTTTTTAGTTTTAATTTTAACTCTAGTCAAATCTGACAGTCAATGAACACAGTGAGCTAATAGGGTTTGACTCTAAATAATACTGTTGCTGCACTTTGTTCATTTTAGAGTTCTTTAAATATCTTTTGATGACTTAAATTCATTCCTTCACAAGGGGCAAACCTATTTATTCATGAAATCCTCACTGATTCCAGAGGCCTGTGATGCTCAGAAAGTTGTCTTCAAATTATTGTCAGCCACCATTCAGCACCCATTATACAGTAAATTTTGAATTATCTCCATATGGTTCAATATCAATTTCCAAGCTAACAACCCATGGAATGCAATATACAGTCTTCTTACTTGAACAAGATGCAGTATGTCAAGAGCCAGGATCAGAAATCATACAACTGAATAAGAATGAGAAAACTGATGCACGTATGCTGTTAACCAGGAACCAAGAAATGTAATAATTTATGTAGAATTACATCAATATTCATCAACCTTCTGCTGTGAACATCATTGGAAATTTTTTAATTTAGTTTTTTTTCAATTTCTGTGTCCTCAATTTCAAAACTATCCCTTTATATGTTAACATAGAAATGCAGGCTCACATGAGTGATGGATCCTTACCATTGAACAACTACTTCCGAACATACATTTGCCCTATATGGATTGATAAAAATAAGCATAAGTACTTACTTAAATTTTCCATATAAAGGGTTAGTCAATGAAGAGTAGTGCTAGATAAGCAGAGTTTTTAAAATTTTTATTATTGAATATTATATTTAATTTATTATTTGTTACTGCCTATTTTATTTTTAAAAACTGATACCAAATTTACAGAAGGTAAACCATAATACATGATGACAATTGAGCTATAGAAAACAGATTTATAATATTCCTATATTTCTCTGTGTTCATAAATTTTACTATAGGAAAATATTACCTCAATAAAATTGAAGTAAATAGCATAGTTAGAAAATCGTTATTTTTATACATTTAAATTAAATGTGAGACTTTCCCTAATGTACACCTGAGTTACAATCAGATTTTGTGCTAGAGAAATATCCACATGTATCGGCTGTTTGTGTGTGTGTGTGTGTGTGTGTGTGTGTGTGAACTTGACCCAAGTTAAGGTCATCAGAGAGGGAGGAGCCTCAGGTGAGGAAGTACCTCCATGAGATACAGCTGTAAGGCATTTTCTCAATTAGTGCAGAATGTAATAGGCTATGGGGACTTTTTGAATTTGGACTAAATGTATTGTTAATTATGTTATGTCTGCAAGGCACTGAAGAAAAGAAAGGTCAAATTTAGGAATAAGAACCACTAATATTTACTGACACATTTGTGTCCATAAACATCAAAGCTCTTAACACAATTAGAACTGCAATCCTTAATAGGAAAAAATGGTAAATTTTAATTAATTGAAATTTTACCGAAAAAATGAAGGGAAAAGTATTATCTTAGGACCATGAAGACCAAGTTCTTAGAATAAAGGAAATTTATTTGTCCCAGAGGGACAGAGGGCAGGGAAAAATAGATAAAGTCAGGATGAGGTAGGATCAGAAGGGAAAAGGGAAAGGGGTCTGGGGGAGAAAGGACTGCTTATGGATCAAGAGGAGAAAGATATGGTGCATTTGGAAATGGTAGTTTATAATGGTAAAACGGGAAACACATTAAGATGAGGCATTTAATTTTAGTTGGGCATATTAACTATTGTGATGAAGGTGGCTTCTAATTGGTAGAATTCAGTGCTTTGACAGCTGCACCTAGTTAGTTAGCTCCAGGCGGAGGAAGTGTCCAAATAAGGGAAAAGACCTTGGTAGGTAGCTTGGACACTATAACCTGTCTTTTTTTTTTAAATTTTTATGTCTTTTATTTTTAGTATTTTTCCAATACACATAGAAACCTAGACAGTTTTATCAAAATTTGGCAGCTAGTTACATTTAAGCAATCTCTTTTACTCATACTGTTAAAATGTAAATATATTCTTTAAGTGTTTTTATTTATTTATTATTTTTATTTTTTATTCAGTATATTCTTTATTTATATTTCAAATGATATCCCCTTTCCTGGATCCCCCCTCCCAGATAGTCCCATAAGCCCTGTTTCCTCCCCCTGTTCCCCAATCATCCCCTTCCCATTTCCCTGTCCTGGTATTCCCCTACACTGCTGCACTGAGCCTTTCCAGGACCAAGGGCTTCTCCTTCCTTCTCCTCTAGCAAGGCAGAGAGAATGGGAGATGGGCAAGGTCTGCCAGGGCTACTTGCTCAATACAGCTCCTGTACCCTCAGGAAACCTCTTTGAGAACAAGCTAATGATCAGAGGGCTGAGCTGTACCACAGCATGGACCTTAATTTGTGAAATTCCAAAATTCAGAGAGGCTTTTTTATACCTCATATATTCTCTCAACCTGCCACTAGAAAAGAGGTCTCCTCAACAGGGTTGTGTAGCAAGGGGTCTCTTCAACAGGGTTGTGTAGCAGGAATCATCTCACATTTGCTCAAGTCATGAGTGAAGCATATCAGTCAAGGGTGAAATGGGTGCGTATGCTGGATTCTCCCAAGAATTATTTTATTTTTACTTTTTACCCAGTTATAGATAAACTTGGTGAATGTATAGATTCAATGAGAGATGATGCAGAATAAGTCATAGAATTTATTTTTACTTTTTACCCAGTTATAGATAAACTTGGTGAATGTATAGATACATTCAATGAGAGATGATGCAGAATAAGTCATAGAATTAAGAATACCAGCCAATGATTTTCTCGTTGGTCAGGGTCTAGAAAGAGCATAAGAACTAGAGAGAAAAGATAAGATTAGAATGTTTCAGAGAGAAATCTGAAGGGGAGGAGGGGCATACAATATCCATGAAGCTTGAGTACTGGATGCAGGCATGAGGTACCAAACTTACACACAACAGAATTTATGCCTGTGCTAGGAAATGCCTGTGTTTATTTTCAGAGGTCAGCTATTACCAGAAAGTGTTGGAACCAATACTGATTTCCCTGAGACCAAACACTTCTCTTCATACAGAGATATATTGTTATATAATTGTAATTAATCAAGCTCAGATTTGACACACAGATGGGGATGATATTTAATTTTCCTCACTCAGGGTGTAGGCAGGTATCACTGTTGCTTTGGCCCTCCCATGTCAAGTTCCCAAAATATGGACTCTGAGCCTTCTTACATATTAATAAATGTGTAGGTCAAAAGCCATGGATCATTACCTGGGTGGCTCATAACTTAATCACCCCATTGTTCTATTCTAAGTTCTGCCATGTGGCTGCTTACCTGGACCTCAGATTTTTGTTACTGTCTCCACCCAAGTTCTGAGGAGGAAAACTTCCCTTCGTTTGTCTCTGTCCCAGAAATCCAATCTTTCTCTACTATCTGCTCTACTTTCACTCCTGCCTCAGCTCACTGGCCAAAGGCTTTTTTATTGATAGGTGAAACTTCCATTCAGTACAAGAGATTATTATCTCAACTGCCAAGAATGTTCAAGAGATAAGAAAATGTGGGCTTTATTATAGGCGTTTAGTTAAGAAAAGTTATGAAGATACCTTACTCAGGGATCATTCATAGCTATGATTTTTAAGCTGTGCATTTGATTTTGTGGAATTCAGAGATTATTTGTTCTTCTTTGAAAATATTACCTGCTGCTTAATGTGGAAGTATTCAGTAACACTGATAAATAATACTATTTACGAGGTTTTTGTATTTCTAAAGTTGAAAATAATTATCATACATAGCACCATATAACACATATTTACTATTATTTGTCTGTATGTGTGTGTGTGTGTATGTGTGTGTGTGTGTCTATGCCAACTACATGAGCATGTACATAGGAGTAAGTGATAGTATTACAACCATCTTATTATAAACACAAACTATGTTCATTCCTGTTTCCAGATGAATTTGAGAATTGCTCTTTCCATGTCTTTGAAGAATTGTGTTGGGATGTTGATAGGGATGGCACTGGATCTGTAGATTGCTTTTGGTAGGATGGCCAATTTTACTATGTTAATTCTGCTAATCCGTGAGTATGGGAGATCTCTTCATTTTCTGAGATCTTCTTTGATTTCTTTCCTGAAAGACTTGAAGTATTTTAGAGTTACCCCAAGATATTTTATATTATTTATGACTATTGTGAAAGATTCCATTTCTCTAATTTATTTCTCAGCACATTTATCATTTATATAAAGGCTACTGATTTATTTGAATTAATTTTATATCCGATTACTTTGCTGAAATTGTTTATCAGCTATTGAAATACTCTGGTAGAATTTTAGGGTTTATTATGTATACTATCATATGATCTGCAAATAGTGATACCTTGACAATTTCATTCATTTAAAAATCCCCTTTTGATTGTATTGAAGATTTATTTCTGCACTAGAGCACTTGCTCACCAAAGGCCTGTCTCTGGGTTCAGTCACAGAAAACAAAAGGATAAAAACCATAAATTTTCTTTGGTGAAAATCCATTCTGGTTTCAATTTTGAAAGTATAAGCTTTGGGGTATTTTCTCGAGATGAAATTCTCACATTTCATTGGTGTGTGTCTGTGTGTGTGTGTGTGTGTGTGTGTGTGTGTGTGTGTGTGTGTTTTGTTGTTGGGTTTGGGGTAGAAGTGAGAAAATTCACTTCAGATAAATGAAAAATTTATATTCTAAGTCTTCAGGGAGGTGGCCAGTTTAGAATTTGAACCATGTCCCTGAAGTGAGATTGTACATTTTTGAAGGATAGGAACATAAAGGAAGGCTGTGCAGTGTTATTTTTAAGGTCCTTAATTCATTCCTGTGTCCAGAGCTCAGAGTGATGTGGAGACAAAGGAGAGAGAGGGTCACCTGCTTGTAACTTGTTTAACCCTGTCAGCAAGCTCCTGACCTGGCACATTGAATTTAGTTTCTCCCTATGAGTAACTGGAATCTGCAAATGAAATCTTAATACTTAAACTACATTTCATTTGATTGTTTTCAACAATGTGTGTGTTTGTGTCTGTCTGTCTGTCTGTCTGTCTGTCTGTCTGTCTGTCTCTCTCTCTCTCTCTCTCTCTCTCTGTGTGTGTGTGTGAAATTCTTGGGAAAGCATTTACTTCTATTGAATATGCTACCCACTACAATAATGTAGTTGTTGATACCAGTAAAAATTGTCCTTACAATTTTGAAAATCATTACATTTTTGTATAGATTTTTAGTACAGGTGAAGAAAGCTTTGGTTTATATTATTTTCATTAAGAATTTTTTATTTTCTATATACAAGATTGTTTCTTTATACTAAAAATAGTTGTTTTGCCATAATTCTATACACAAAGCTTTCTGCTTATGTTAGCAGCTAACCAACACCATTGAAACATACTTTCTTTTTTATTTGTCTTTTGTGTGTTTGCTTTGTTGCTCCAATGTTTCATCTCTGCTCATTCTAAAATTATGTCACATCTCTGGCTTAACATGAACAATTTTAATTTATTATATATCATTATTGAGTAATTAGATTCTTAATGTAGGGATGAACTTAAATATGCTGGGTCATTTTAATGTTGCTACTATTCTTCAGTAAGTTATGATATCTATAGTATGTTAATTTTAGTCATGTAATTATGATGATGCATTTTGTGTCTGAATTCAAGTTTAAGATAACTAAATACATCATCTACTTATAGGTAAGAAGTTTGTTTGATTTTATGTTCATTGATTTTTAAATACTTTTTCAATCCAAATCATGATTTTAAGGACTAGAAGTAGGACAAAGCTTATGGACTTCAAAAGCTCATTCCAAGTGACATACCTCCTGCCAGATGTTTCTATAAACTACAAATTCTACAAACCCTCCAAACAATGTCACCAGTGGGTAATAAGTACTCAAATATCTGAGCTTATACCAGATATTTCTTATTCAACTCCCATACCAACTTATATTTCAGTTCATCTTCCCACTTACATTGACAATCTGAGGGTCAAAACTGTTTTTTTTTAAATGGAGTTGGGGAGCTAGCTCAGAGGGTAAGAGTACTACCTCAGTGAATATAAAGACCACTTGCATGGCTTTGCATGCCTGTATCCCCTTTATTATAGTATAGAGACAAATAAATCTAAGGGACTAGTGGGGAAGTATATTTAGCCTATTTGGTCAGCTTGTAGTTTCAGAAAAGTCTTTGTCTTAAAGCAATAATTCAAGACAATTATACACACACACACACACACACACACACACAGCAAAAGTAAATATAATGCATACATGGATCCATTGAATACACAAAATTATTCACTAGGGAACATAAATGTTGAATAACGTACTTTGCATGTCTCTTTACTGAATGATCAGCTTATTGATACCGCACAATAGTCTTGAAAGTAAGCTAAACTTTAAGGAAAAGTAACTTTTACTGTTTCTAAGAATTTCATTAAATATAAACTAACTTTGCTAGTAAATGTGTGTTTAAAATATTTAACTTCATTTTATGACCGTTTGTTTTTGACAGTGAGTAATAAGTATAATTTCCCATGTGTCATTGGCCACATTTTATCATGTTTAGACTTTATTTGTCTTATCATTTCTTGATTCTTTGTTACAGGATAAAGACTTGGACCTTCATTTATTTCTAACAGACAAATCACAATCAATGCTGTTTGGGACTTTGTTCTCATTATTTTGTTTTGGTCTGAATGACTTCCTCTCAATTATTCTAGCCCTGGTATCGATCGCTGTGTAAAGGCAGTAACAACAGCGTCTACGTATTATTGCTCCACTAATCTTAATCAAACTTTCTAAAATGGTAGGCTTTTTCTTGTTCTTCTTTTTAGTCTCATCACTGAGCTTAACATTAGTTGAATACCATTTGATTCATAATAAGTGTGTTTAATAAATTACAGAAACACCCCTGTCTTCTATACATCCGTTACAGGTTCCCAGGACTCTGCCTCATTTTCAAACATCTTTTTTTGATACATCTTTGAAACTATAACCTGAATAGTTTCCTGGGTAGGGTAGGACGTTGATAGATACTTTTTAACTATACAGAATGCAACTATCCAGTGACTATGGGAGTATGGATAATGAATCTTTATGTGGAATTCGGTTTTAATATCAAACCTTGGTGACTACCTCCAGTTAAAACCTGGAAAGAAAAAAAGTCATCTTGTAAGGAAGAGCTACTTGCTTGTGTCACAATCTATTGTGGTTTTGTGATCCTATAAAAGATGGAGTAGGACACTGTCTGAGATGAAAGCTAAGTCAGATGTCGTTTAATGCCTCTTAAGAATATCTTTTATCAGTTTAAAGACTCAAAGTAGGCCACAGTCTTCTTCCTCCAGCACATAAGATCCCAGAGTTCTAGTAATTAAAATTCACAACTGTTGCTCTAACACTTCGTCAGAGAAATCTTCTTCGAGATAATTCAGCCTTCCTAGTTCAGTACCTCTTAGTATTATAAAATTAAGAATTATGAGATTTGGGGGGATATTTTTGCTTCGTTTATTCTTTTACTTTTATATTTTTAAATATTTTCTTAATTTACATTTTAAATATGATCCACTTTCCTCATTTCCCCTCCAAAACCCCTATCCTATCTCCCTCACTAACCTACCTGCCCCTGCTTCCCTGTCCTGGCATTTCCCTGTACTTTCTATGCATGCAGAAAAATGGATAGCAAAGAGCTTGTATCTTAAATCATATTTATGAAATGTAACAAGTCAAAATATCAGCTGATTTCAAGATTCCAATTTTTGGACCCAATATAAAAAAATGTTACATTGAGTCTCATTGTCTAAATTCCTATTTTTTATATCAAAGTATTAACTTTTTTTCTAAAACACACCATGATAATTTTTTACATTTTTCACTTATAAAAGCATTTTATTATTAAATAAATGTAAGTCCTGACAATTCCACACACATTGCAAAGCATTGTAATTACTCCAACCAATACACGCTCATGCCTCCTTGCCTCCTATGTCAAGCCTCAATGCAAAACCCTTTCTCACACTGATGTCTTTAGGTTTTGTTTTGTGACTCACTGGGTGTAACCAAAGTCATAGGTTTGAACATGGATTTGGAAATATTCTCTGCATCTTGGTGGCCTCAGTCATGTGTAGAAAAACTGAAGGTACTGTCTCCCCACTCCAAGAATCTTCTAGCAGACAGTGGTTTATGAGGAACTCTTTCATGTCTTTGACAGCTTGGTTTCAGACCCTGTCTTACAAAGTCCCAGTGTGGGTAATGTCATCTCCTGAGTTCAAAAATACAAGGTTCAGAAGATAATAGCTCACAAATTTTAACTCTATCTTCTGAGACTTCAAGAGGTTCTGTGTCTTGCTTGGGGCAAAACACTCAACATTAACTTGGTCCCATTTCCTTGAAAACTGATTTTTCATTCGTCACTCTTCACTGCATAAATAGGCTACTCTAAGGATGAGAATAACATTTGTCTAAGGGTATCAGCATGGATATATGCAAGGCAGGTTGCTGCTGTCATTTTAATTAAATGACAGTAGTAAGGTCCTCTGTAGGGCCTGTGATTTCCCCAACATGGTTGATGTGGTTAATGGTGTTAGATACAGGGACCTTCCTACTGAGCAGGTCCAGGATCTAATCAGAGACAGGTTATGCACTCTTATGATGATCTACCATACTTACACACTTAAGTGTACGCTGCATGGTGGGTGAGAACTGACATTCATATACAGTTTTTAAAATCAGAGCTTGGAAGTAGAAGTCAGATTTCTTTTATTTATCCCAGTATATATGAGCACGAATCCACCAGTTATACTGTTTGCTCTGGTTTTAGATTTAGTTGTTATAAAATTGCAAGCTCTGATTCAGCAGTCTAGTATAATGAATGGAGAAGATTTATATTTCATTGTGGATTTTACGATTTCATATTTCTTGTGGAGTTTTTGATGATGGATTATTATCTGCTTTTGAAATAACTTTTCAAGTTACTTGGGATTAGTGTTTTACTATAGTTACATACTGCATATGTTGAGCAGAGTTTCCCCTCCTCTTCTCACCAAGGCCTCTCTACCTCCCATCTCTTCTGGATTCACTCCTCTCTGTCCCTTTATAAAAATAGCAAGTCTCTGCCAGGTGGTGATAGCACACGCCTTTAATCCCAGCACTTGGGAGGTAGAGGCAGACAGATTTCTGAGTTCAAGGCCAGCCTGGTCTACATATTGAGTTCCAGGACAGCCAGGGCTACACAGAGAAACCCTGGCTCAAAAAAAAAAAAAAAAAAAAAAACAAAAAACAAAAAAAACAAAACAAAAAACAAACAAAAACAAAAAACAAAAAAAAACCAAAAACCAAAAAACAAACAAACAAAAAAAAACCCCAGGACTCTAAGGGATCTGAACTAAACACTGAATAACAGCATATTAAACTGCTCTAAATTCTTTTTTTAACTTTTTAATTAAATTAATTAGTTTAGTGTCATTAGCATACAGAGTTTGTTTGCTCAATAGTACATTTTGATATCAGGAATCTCTTCAAAGTCAACATTGCCCTTATTGCTTAGTTATGATTACTATACATCTCTTTTTCTTTGAATATTTTTGTGTCTATATTTATCTCAAGTTTCAGTTTCATTCCATTGTTTCTCTGTACTTGCTATTGCTGTGTACAGATGTGGTTTGAGTAGTAGGGTAATTAGTGCAGCTTCAGAACATGAGTGACATAGTATTTACTTTTTTTCAATATCATGAAACACTTAGTGTATATTTATTTTACTTTTTAATTTTAAGATTTAGTAAAATTTGAATTGAATTGCATTTTGCTTGTTGAGATATCTTTTGACCTCCATAGTGTCATGTGATACAAATTTTATTTGTTTGTATATAGTTGATGTCATTTTCGAGGCCTTATGTGTTTAGAAACTTGATTATTTGAATAAATTATAAAGTGTTTTATTATTAATAATTTTGAAATTCTTTTATTTTGGTTGCCTCTCTTCATTGAATTTTGGTGAAGCCTTCCCCCCTACACCACCATTTTTTTTTATTTTAATTTTCTCTTTTAGTTAGGGCATCCATTGATGAGAAGAGACACTGTGACCAAGAAAACTCTTACAAGGGACAACATTTACTTGGGGCTGGCATACAGCTTCTGAATCTCAGTCTATTTTTATCATGGCAGGAACTGCTGCAGCATAAGACTGTCTCCCAAGCAGCTGGGGTCTCAAAGCCCACCCCACAGTGGCACACTTCCTTCTTACAAGGTCTCACCTCCTAATAGTGCCACTCCCTTGGGAAAGCATATTTAAACAACCAATTTCTTTCTTTCTTTCTTTTTATTTTCTATATTCTTTGTTTACATTCCAAATGATTTCCCCTTTCCAGTTTCCCCTCCCCTAATAGTCCCATAAGCCCTCTTCCCATTTTTCTGTCCTGGTACTCCCTTACAATGCTGCATCAAGACTTTCCAGGACCAGGGCCCTCTTCTTCCTTCTTCTTGGGAATCATTTGATATGTTAATTGTGTTTTGAGCATTCAGGCTAATTAATATCCACTTATCAGTGACTGCATTCCATGTGTGTTCTTTTGTGATTGGGTTATTTCACTTAGGATGATATTTTCCAGTTCCAGCCATTTGCCTAAAAATCTCATGAATTCATTGTTTTTAATTGATGAGTAGTATTCCGGTTTCTTAAAAAGCTTTCTTTCTTTCTTTCTTTCTTTCTTTCTTTCTTTCTTTCTTTCTTTCTTTCTTTCTTTCTTGCTTGCTTGCTTGCTTGCTTGCTTGCTTTCCTGCTTTCTTGCATTCTTGTTTTCTTTCTTGCTTTCTTGTTTTCTTTCTTGGTTTCTTGCATTTTTTCTTGCTTTCTTTCTTGTATTCTTTCTTGCTTTCTTTCTTGTTTTCTTTCTTTTTTAGGTCAAGGGATTGTTAATCTTATCTATTTTTATCAAGTCTTCCACATTTTGTTTGATTTATGTTTAGATCTTTTAATTTCTATATTATTTAGGTATACCTAGAAGACCAATTTTTTAATTCAATATATTCTTTATATTTCAAATGAATTCCTTTTTCCTTCATTCCCCCTCCCCGCAAGTCCCATAAGCCCTCTTCTTTCCCCCTGTTCCCCAATCCACTCCTTCCCATTTCCCTGTTCTGATATTCCACTACACTGCTTCACTGAGCCTTTCTGGAACCAGGGGCCTCTCCTTCCTTCTTCATGGTCATCATTTGATATGTGGATTGTATCTTGGGTATTCCAAGCTTCTAGGCTAATATCTGCTTATAAGTGAGTGCATACCATGAGTGTTCTTTTGAGGCTTGGTTACCTAACTTAGGATGATGTTCTCCAGCTCCATCCATTTGTCTAAGAATTTCATGAATTCATTGTTTCTAACTGCTAAATAGTACTCCATTGTGTATATATACCACATTTTTTTGTATCCATTCCTCTGGTGAGGGACATCTTTGCAGGTTCTGGCAGTTATAAATAAGGCTACTCTGAACATAGTGGAGCATGTATCCTTACTACATGTTGGGGAATCTTCTGGTTATATGCTCAGGAGTGGTATAGCAGGGTTCTCCAGAAGTGCCATGCTCAGTTTTCTGAGGAACCACCAGACTGATTTCCAGAGTGGTTGTACCAGCTTGCAATCCCACCAGCAGTGAAGGAGTATTCTTCTTTCTCCATATCCTCGCCAGGACCTGCTGTCTCCTGAGGTTTTTGTTTTGTTTTGTTTTGTTTTGTTTTTTCAGGGTTTACCATTTATTTTTATTTTTTTTAGTATTTTTATTTTCTATATTCTTTGTTTATATTCCAAATGATTTCACCTTTCTCAGAGCCTCCTCTCCCCATATGTCCCATAAACCTTCTTCTCTCCATCCATTCTCCAATCACCTCCCTCCTTTTTCTCTGTCATTATATTCCCCTCCAATGCTAGAGCAATCCTTTCCAGGTTAAGGACCCTCTCCATACTTCTTCATGGGAGTCATTTGTTATGCGATTTGTGTCTTTTGGTATTCAGAGCTTCTGGGCTAATTAATATCAACTTATCAGAGATTGCATTCCATGTGTATTCTTTTGTGATTGGGTTACCTCACTTAGGATGATATTTTCTAGATCAAACCATTTGCCTAAAAGTTTTGTGAATTCATTGTTTCGAATTGCTGAGTAGTAGTCCATTGTGTAAATATACCACGTTTTCTGTATCCATTCCTCCTTTGAGCGACATCTGAGTTCTTTCCAGCTTCTGGCTATTATAAATAAGGCAGCTATGAACATAATGGAACATGAGTCTTTATTGCATGCCGGGGAATCCTTTGGGTATATCCCCAGGAGAGGTATAGCAGGGTCCTCTGGAAGTGTCATGTCCAGTTTTCTGAGGAACCACCAGACTGATTTCCAAAGTGGTTGTACCATTTTACAGCCCCACCAGCAGTGGAGGAGTGTTCCTCTTTCTCCACATCCTCACCAACACCTGCTGTCTCCTAAGTTTTTGAACTTAGCCATTTTGACTGGTGTAAGGTGAAATCTCAGGGTTGTTTTGATTTGCATTTCCCTAATGACTAATGATGTTGAGCACTTCTTAAGGTGCCTCTCGGCCATCGGAATTTCTTCAGGTGAAAATTCTTTGTTAAGATCTGTACCCCATTTTTAATAGGGTTATTTGGTTCCCTGGGGTCTAACTTCTTGAGTTCTTTGTATATATTGGATATTAGCCCTCTATCAGATGTAGGGTTGGTGAATATCCTTTCCCAATTTGATGGTTGCCATTTTGTCCTTTTAACAGTGTCCTTTGCCTTACAGAAACTTTGTAATTTTATGATGTCCCATTTGTCAATTCTTGATCTTTGAGCATAAGCTATTGGTGATCTGTTCAGGAACTTTTCCCCTGTGCCCATGACCTCAAGGGTCTTCCCCAGTTTCTTTTCTATTAGTTTCAGTGTGTCTGGTTTTACATGGAGGTCCTTGATCCACTTGGAGTGAAGTTTAGTACATGGAGATAAGAATGGATCAATTTGCATTCTTCTGCATGCTGACCTCCAATTGATCCAGCACCATTTGTTGAAAAGGCTATCTTTTTTCCACTGGATGTTTTTGGCTCCTTTGTCGAAGATCAAGTGACCATAGGTGTGTGGATTCACTTCTGGATCTTCAATTCTATTCCATTGGTCCACTTGTCTGTCACTGTGCCAATACCATGCAGTTTTTAATACTATTGCTCTGTAGTAGTGTTTGAAGTCAGGGATACTGATTCCCCCAGAATTTCTTTTGTTGTTGAGAATAGTTTTAGCTATCCTGGGTTTTTTTGTTATTCCAGATAAATTTGAGAATTGCTTTTTCTAACTCCGTGAAGAACTGAGTTGGGATTTTGATGGGGATTGCTTTGAATCTGTAGGTCCGCTTTTGGCAAGATGGCCATTTTACCTATATTAATCCTGCCAATCCACAAGCATGGCAGATTTTTCCATTTTCATAGGTCTTCTTCGATTTCCTTCTTCAGAGCCCTGAAGTTCTTGTCGTATAGATCTTTCACTTGTTTGGTTAGAGTCACACCAAGATACTTTATATTGTTTGTGGCTGTTGTGAAGGGTGTCATTTCCCTAACTTCTTTCTCAGCCTGCTTATCCTTCGAGTATAGGAAGGCAACTGATGTGCTTGAGTTGATTTGATAACCTGCCACTTTGCTGAAGTTGTTTATCAGCTGTAGGAGTTCTCTGGTGGATGTTTTCAGGTCACTTAAGTAGACTATCATGTCATCTGCAAATAGTGATAATTTGACTTCTTCCTTTCCAGTTTGTATCCCCTTGACCTCCTTATGTTGTCTAATTGCTCTAGCTAGAACTTCAAGTACTGTATTGAAAAGATATGGAGAGAGAGGACAGCCTTGTCTATTCCCTGATTTTAGTGGGATTGCTTCAAGTTTCTCTTGTTTAGTTTGATGTTGGCTACCGGTTTGCTTTATATTGCTTTAAAATATTTAGGTATGGGCCTTGAATTCCTGTTCTTTCCAAGACTTTTAGCATGAAAGGATGCTGAATTTTGTCAAATGTTTTTCTGTATCTAATGAGATGATCATATAGTTTTTTTCTCTGACTTTGTTTATGCAGTGGATTGCATTGATGCATTTCCTTATATTGAACCATCCCTGCATCACTGGGATGAAGCCTACTTGATCATGGTGTATGATTGTTTTGATGGGTTCTTGGATGCAGTTGGCAAGAATTTTATTAAGTATTTTTGCATCAATATTCAAAAGGGAAATTGGCCTGAAGTTCTCTTTCTTTGAAGGATCTTTGTGTGGTTTTGTTATCAGCGTAATTGTGGCTTCATAGAACGAGTTGGGTGGAGTTCCTTCTATTTCTCTTTTCTGGAATATTTTGAAGAGTATTGGTGGTAGGTCTTCTATGAAGGTCTGATAGAATTCTGCACTGAAGCCATCTGGTCCTGTGCTTTTTTTGGTTGGGATACTTTATATGACCCTTTTTATTTCTTCAGGTGTTATGGGACTGTTTGATCCTGATTTAGTTTTGGTGTAGGATATCTGTCTAGGAAACTGTCCATTTCCTCCAGATTCTCTAGTTGTGTTGAGTGTAGGCTTTTGTAGTAGGATCTAATGATTTTTTTGTATTTCCTCAGTTTCTGTTGTTATATCTCCCTTTTCATTTCTAAGTTTGTTAATCTGTATACTGTCTCTGTGACCTTTGTTTAGTCTGGCTAAGGGTTTATCTATATTGTTTATTTTCTCAAAGAACCAGCTCCTGGTTTTGTTGATTCTTTGTATGGTTCTCTTTGTTTCTACTTGATTAATTTCAGCCCTGAGTTTGATGATTTCCTGCCTTCTACCCCTCCTGGGTGAAATAGCTTCTTTTTGTTCCAGAGCTTTCAGGTGTGTCATTAAGCTGTTAGTGTATGTTCTCTCCATTTTCTTTTTGGAGGCACTCAGGGCTATGAGTTTTCCTCTTAGCACTGCTTTCATTGTGTCCCATAGACTTGGGTATGTTGTGTCTTCATTTTCAATAAGTTCTAAAAAGTCTTTAATGTCTTTCTTTGTTTCTTCTTTGGCCAAGTTATCATTGAGTAGAATATTGTTCAGTTTCCACATGTATGTGGGTTTTCTGTTGTTTTTCTTCCTATTGAAGACCACTTTTTCTCCATAGTGATCCGATAGGAGGCATGGGATTAGTTCGATCTTCTTATATTTGTTGAGGTCTGTCTTGTGAACAATTATATGATCAGTTTTGGAGAAGGTACCATGAGGTGCTGAGAAAAAGGTATATTCTTTTGCTTCAGGATAAAATGTTTTATATATATCTATAAATCTAATTGGTCCAAAGCTTCAGTTAGTTTCACTGTGTCCCTGTTCAGTTTCTGTTTTCCTGACCGGTCCATTGAGGAAAGTGCAGTGTTGAAGTCACCCACAATTATTGTGTTAGGTGCAATATGTGCTTTGAGCTTTAGTAAGGTTTCTTTTATGAATGAGTGTGACCTTGCATTTGGAGCATAGATATTCAGGACTGAGAGTTCTTCTTGTTGTATTTTTCCTTTGACCAGCAAGAAGTGTCCCTCAGAGTCTCTTTTGAACACTTTGGGTTGAAAGTCAATTTTATCTGATATTAAAATGGCTACTCCAGCTTGTTTCCTGAGACCATTTGCTTGTAAAATTGTCTTCCAGCTTTTTACTCTAAGGTAATGTTTGTCTTTGACCCTGAGGTGTGTTTCCTGTATGCAGCAAAATGTAGGGTCCTGTTTACATATCCAGTGGGTTAGTCTATGTCTTTTTATTGGGGCATTGAGCCCAATGATGTTAAGAGATATTAAGGAATAGTAATTATTATTTCCTGTCATTTTTGATGTTATTTTTTAAATTTGATTGGTTATCTTTTTGGTTTGATGAAAAAAGCTTACTATCTTGCTTTTTGCCAGATGAAGTTTCCCTCCTTATATTGGTGTTTTCCTCCTATTATCCTTTGTAGGGCTTGGTTTGTGGATAGATATTGAGTAAACTTGGTTTTGTCATGGAATATCTTAGTTTCTCCATCTATGGTGATTGAGAGTTTTGCTGGGTATAGTAGTTATGGCTGACATTTTTATTCTCTTAGAGTCTGCATGAGATCTGCCCAGGATCTTCTAGCTTTCATAGTCTCAGGTGAGAAGTCTGGTGTGATTCTGATAGGTCTTCCTTTATATGTTACTTGGCCTTTTTCTCTTACTGCCTTTAATATTCTTTCTTTGTTTAGTACATTTGGGGTTTTGATTATTATGTGACGGGAGGTATTTCTGTTCTGGTCCAGTCTGTTTGGAGTTCTATAGGCTTCTTGTATATTCATGGGCATCTCTCTCTTTAGGTTAGGGAAGTTTTCTTCCATAATTTTATTGAAGATATTTGCTGGCCCTTTAAGTTGTAAATCTTCACTCTCATCTATGCCTATAATCCTTAGGTTTGGTCTTCTCATTGTGTCCTGATTTCCTGGATGTTTTGGGTTACAAGCTTTTTGCATTTCGCATTTTCTTTAACTGTTGAGTCCATGGTTTCTATGGTATCTTCACCATCTGAGATTCTTTCCTCTATCTCTTGTATTCTGTTGTTGATATTTGCATCTATGTCTCCTGATTTCTTCCCAATATTTTCTTTCTCCAAAGTTGTCTTCCTTTGATTTTTCTTAGTTGTTTCTACTTCTGATTTTAGATCCTGGATGGTTTTGCCTAGCTCCTTCACTTTCTTGTTTGTGTTTTCCTGTAATTCTTTAAGAGATTTTTGTGTTTCCTCTTTCATGACCTCAGCCTGTTGAGCAAAGTTCTCTTGTATTTCTTAATGTGATTTTTGTGTTTCCTCCTTATTTGCTTTTATATTCTCCTGAATTTCTTTCAATGATTTTTGTGTTTCCCTTGTAAGGACTTCTAACTTTTGATCCATATTGTCCTGAATTTCTTTAATTATGTCCTTCATGTGTTCCTGTACCAGCATCACGACCAGTGATTTCAAATCCAAATCTTGCTTTTCTGGTGTGATGGGGTATCCAGGATGTGCTGTTAAATGAGAATTGGGTTCAGATGCTGCCATATTGCCTTGAATTTTGTTAGTGACGTTCCTGCATTTCCCTTTTGCAATTTAGTTCTCACTGGTGTTAGTTCGTCTTGTTGTCAATGCTGGATGCACCAGTGCAAGCTGCCTCTTCCCAGCTGACCTCTGGAGCACAACTGACCTCTTGCACTTCTTGTAGACAAGGTGTTGTGGCCCAGGCTGTTCAGATTCCAAAGCAGACACCTGAAGGCTCCTGTCCGGGGCCTGCTGGACTCACCAGAGCACACTGACTCCTCCCAGCCGGCCTCCCGGGTGTCCCTCTGGCCTCTTGCAGGGCCTGGAGATGTGGTGTGGTAGCCCAGGCTGTTCTGGATCCCGAAGTGGAGATCTGAAGGCTTCCGCCAGAGGCCTCAAGACTGGAACCTAAGCTCTGTGAGGCTGACCCACTGGAGCATGCTGAATGTATCCTCTCAGTCTGCCTCAGGATGCACAGCAAGCCTCTTGCACTTCCTGGAGACCGAGCACTGTCTTGTCTCTTGAGTTTTAAATCTTAGCCATTTTAACTGGTGTGAGGTAAAATCACAGGGTTGTTTTGATTTGCATTTTTCTAATAACTAACGCTGTTGAATATTTCTTAAAGTGATTCTCAGCCATCTGAAGTTCTTCAGGTGAAAATTCTTTTTTAGCCTTGTACTCCATTTTTAATAGGGTTATTTGGTTTTCTGGGGTCTAACTTCTTGAGATCTTTGTATATATTAGATATTAACCCTGTGTCAGATGTAGGGTTGGTGAAAATCTTTTCCCAATTTGTTGGTTGTCGATTTGTCCTTTTGATGATGTACTTTGCCTTACAGAAACTTTGTAATTTTATGAGGTCCCATTTGTCAATTCTTGATCTTAGAGCAAAAGCTATTGGTGTTCTGTTCAGGAAATTTCCCCCTGTGCCCATATCCTCAAGGGTCTTCCCCAGTTTCTTTTCTGTTAGTTTCAGTGTGTCTGACTTTATGTGGAGGTCTGTAATCCACTTAGAGTTGAGCTTAGCACAAGGAGATAAGAATGGATCAATTCGCATTCTTCTGCATGCTGACCTACAATTGAAACAGCACCATTTGTTGAAAAGGCTATGTTTTTTTCTACTGGGTGTTTTCACCTCCTTTGTCAAAGATCAAGTGACCATAGGTGTGTGGATTCATTTCTGGGACTTTAATCCTATTCCATTGATCTACCTTCCTGTCACTGTACCAATACCATATGGTTTCTAACATTATTTCTCTGTAGTATTGCTTGAGGCCCAGGATACTGATTCCCCCAAAAGATCTTTTACTGTTGAGAATAGTTTTAGCTATCCTAGGTTTTTTGTTATTCCAGATGAATTTGAGAATTGCTCTTTCTAACTCTATGAAGAACTGAGTTGGGATTTTGATGGGGATTGCATTGAATCTGTATATTACTTTTGGCAAAATGGCCATGTTAACTATATTAATCCTGCCAATCTATGAGCATGGAAGATTTTTCCATTTTCTGAGGTCTTCTTCAATTTCCTTTTTCAGACATCTGAAGCTCTTGTCATACAGATCTTTCACTTGTTTGGTTAGAGTCACATCAAGATACTTTATATTGTTTGTGGCTATTGTGAAGGGTGTCATTTCCCCAATTCCTTTCTCAGCCTGCTTATCCTTTGAGTATAGGAAGGCAACTGATTTTCTTGAGTTGATTTTATAACAAGCCACTTTGCAGAAGTTGTTTATCAGCTGTAGGAGCTCTCTGGTGTAGTTTTTGGGTCAATTAAGTATACTATCAAATCATCTGCAAATAGTGATAGTTTGACTTCTTCCTTTACAATTTGTATCCCTTTGACCTCCTATGTTGTCTAATTGCTCTAACTAGTATCTCAAGTACTATATTGAAAAGATATGGAGAGAGGGGACAGCCTTGTCAAGTCCCTGATTTAGTAGGACTGCTTCAAGTTTCTCTCCATTTGGTTTGATGTTGGCTTCTGGTTTGCTGTATATTGCTTTTACCATGTTTAGTTATGGGCCTTGAATTCTTGTTCTTTCCAAGACTTTTAGCATGAAGGGATGCTGAATTTTCTCAAATGCTTTCTCAGCATGTAATGAAATGACCATGTGTTTTTTTTTTTCTTTGAGTTTGTTTATGTAGTGGATTGCATGGATGGTTTTCTGTATATTGAACCATCCTTGCATCCCTGGGATGAAGCCTATTTGATCATTGTGAATGATGGTTTTTATGTGTTCTTCGATTCGGTTGGCAAGAATTTTATTGAGTATTTTTGCATTGATGTTCATAAGGGAAATTGGTCTGAAGTTCTCTTTCTTTGTTGGATCTTTTTGTGGTTTTGGTATCTGTGTAATTGTGGCTTTGTAGATCGAGTTGGGTAGTGTTCCTTCTGTTTCTATTTTGTGGAATAGTTTGAAGAGTATTGGTGTTAGGTCTTTTTTGAAGGTCTGATTGAATTTTGCATTAAAACCATCTGGTCCTATTTTTTTTTTTTTTGGTTGGAAGTCTTATATGACCCCTTCTATTTCTTTAGGGGTTATGGTACTGTTTAGATGATCTATTTGATCCTGATTTAATTTTGGTATTTGGTATCTGTCTAGGAAATTGTCCATTTCCTCCAGGTTCTCCAGTTGTGTTGAGTATAGGCTTTTGTAGTAGGATGTGATTTTTTTTTTTAATTTCCTCAGTTTCTGTTGTTATATCCCCCTTTTCATCTCTAATTTCGTTAATTTGGATACTGGCTCTGTGCCCTTTGGTTAATCTGGCTAAAGGTTTATCTATCTTGTTGATTTTCTCAAAGATCCAGCTCCTGGTTTTGGTAATTCTTTGGATGGTTCTCTTTATTTCTACTTGATTAATTTCAGCCCTGAGTTTGATGATTTCCTGTCTTCTATTCCTTCTGGGTGAATTACCTTCTTTTTCTTTCAGAGCTTTCAGGTATGCCATTAAGCTGCTAGTGTATGCTCTCTCCAGTTTCTTTTTGGAGGCACTCAGGGCTATGAGTTTTCCTCTTAGCACTGCTTTCATTGTGTCCCATAGATTTGTGTAACGTTGTACCTTCATTTTCATTAAATTCTAAAAAGTCTTTGATATTTTTCTTTATTTCTTCTTTGGCCAAGATATCATTGAGTAGAGGCATGGGATTAGTTGAGGTCTGTCTTGTGACCAAATATGTGGTCGATTTTGGAGAAGTTACCATGAAGGACTGAGAAAAAGGTATATTTCTTTGTTTTAAGTTGAAATGTTCTATAAATATCAGTCAAATCCAATTGGTTCAAAGCTTCAATTAGTTTCACTGTGTCCCTGTTTACTATCTGTTTTCCTTATCGGTCCATTGAAGAGAGTGCAGTGTTGAAGTCACCCAAAATTATTGTTTTAGTTTCAATGTGTGCTTTGAGCCTTAGTAAGGTTTCTTTTATGAATGAGAGTGCCCTTCCATTTGGAGCATAGATGTTCAGATTTGAGAGTTCTCCTTGGTGGATTTTTCCTTTGACCCGCAAGAAGTGTACTTGTACTCTTTTAATGACTTTAGGTTGAAAGTCAATTTTATCTGATATTAGAATAGCTACTCTGGCTTGTTTCCTGAGACCATTTGCTTGTAAAATTGTCTTCCAGCCTTTTACCCCAAGGTAGTGTTTGTCTCTGCCCTGAGGTGTGTTTCCTGTATGCAGCAAAATGTAGGGTCCTGTTTACATATCCAGTCTGTTAGTCTATGTCTTTTTATTGGGGAATTGAGTCCATTGATGTTAAGCGATATTAAGGAATAGTGATTATTACTTCCTGTCATTTTTTATTTTAGTTTTATATTTGAGTTATCATCTACTTTTGGGTTTGATGAAAGAAGGTTACTATCTTGTTTTTTTCCAGTGTGTAGTTTCCCTCCTTGTATTGGAGTTTTCCACCTATTATCCTTTTTAGGGCTGGGTTTATGGAAAGATATTGTATAAATTTGATTTTGTCAAGAAATATCTTGGTTTCTCCATCTTTGGTGATTGAGAGTTTTCCTGGGTATAGTAGTCTTGGCTGATATTTGTGTTCTCCTAGAGTCTGCATGAGATCTGCCCAGGATCTTGTAGCTCCCTAGGCCTTGTGTGCAGGCAAAAGCCTGACAGGCTGTGACCCAAGGGATGGTAGCCTCAGGCTATGTCTGTGTAGCTGGTGTTGTCTGTTAGATCTTTCTGGTATCTGGGAGCCAAGATGGTAGAGTGCTCCTGCAAGTTCAGGGCAGTCTGCAGAGCAAATGAGCCCCCCCAACCCCCGACAGGATTGACTCACAGACTGCCTGTAGAGCTGCACAGGCCCTGGGTGCAGGCAAAGTCCCAATAGGTATTAGCCTTGAGCTATCGCGCTAAGTCCAAATTTTTTAAGTTCAGACTTTTTAGAGAACTTGACCTAAATTTAACTCAGGGGAACTAATAGGCTGGTATCTGGCATCAGTTTCCAAGTTATTTCCTACAAATCTGTTCTTCTTGATTAAACTAACTCTGGGAAAGGGGGAAAGCATGGTTTGGCTTCAAGCACCAGTGATATTTATTTATTTATTTATTTATTTATTTATTTATTTATTTATTTATTGGGAGACAGGGTTTCTCTGTGTGGTCCTCCTGGCACTCTCTGTAGACCAGACTGGCCTCGAACTCAGAAATATACCTGCCTCTGCCTCCCAAGTTCTGGGATTACAGCCGTGCTCTGCCATGCCTGGCAAACAGCCAATTATGTTAAAGGACATAATGGTCCCCCAATCAGATGTATACCAGGCTAGATATCCCTTTTCTCGCCTCTATAAATGCATGCCAAAAATTGGGCTGCAGTGCTCCATCTTCCTGCTGTTTCAAGCTAAACTTGAATAAAGTGATTCTATTGTGATTGCATCAGATTTGGCTCCTTGGTGGTCTTTTGGGGGTTCATGAATGCTCCTGGCACAACAAAACCAGATAATTTTTTTCCTTGACTTGTGCTTTTGGTTTTAGATTGTTAGAAAGTTGTAAAATATATGTCAAGCATTTTTATTTACCTTTTATTTTATTATCGCTTTGTATGGTATAGGGCAGAAAAGATTCTTTTCAGTGGTGTGTGGAGTGCAGCAGGCAGCTAGTGAGAATTGGTATCCTCTTTCCACCTTCTTTTTTTTTATTGGATATTTTATTTATTTGCATTTCAAATGTTATCCCCTTTCCCTATCCTCAACCCCAGAAAACCCCTAAACCATTTCCCTTTCTCCAGCTTCTACGAGGGTGTGCCACCAACCACACCTACACACTCCTGCCTCTCCACCTTTACATTCCCCTACACTAGGGTATTAAGCCTTCACAAGACCAAGGGCTTCTTCTCCCATTGATGCCCGACAAGGCCATCCTCTGCTACATATATGACTGGAGCCATTGGTCCATCCATGTGTACTTCTTGGCTGGTGGTTTAGACCCTAGGAGCTCTGGTTTGTTGATTTTGTAGTTCTTCCTATGGTTTGAAAACCTCTTCAGCTACTTCAGTCATTTCTCTAACTCATCCACTGGGTGCTCTGTGCTCAGTCCAATGGTTGGCTGAGAGCATCATCTCTGTATATGCCAGGTTTTGGCAGAGCCTCTCAGGAGACAGCTATATCAGGCTCCTGTCAGCATGCACGTCTTGGCATCCACAATAGTGTCTGCATTTGGTGACTGTATATATGATGGATTCCCAGGTGGGTCAGTCTCTAGATGGCCTTCAGTCTCTACTCCACGCTTTGTCTCTGTACTTGCTCCCCTAAGTATTTTGTTCCCCTTTATAAGAAGGACTAAAGACCATACTTTGGTCTTCCTTCTTGAACTTCATGTTGTATGTGAATTGTATCTTGGGTATTCTGAGCTTTGGGCTAATATCTACTTACCAGTGAGTATACCATGTGTGTTCTTTTGTGATTGGACTACCTCACTCAGGATGATATTTTATAGTTCCATCCATTTGTTTAAGTATTTCATTAATTCATTGTTTTTAATAGCTGAGTAGTACTCCATTGTATAAATGTACCGTATTTTCTTTCTCCATTGTCTATTAAAGGGCATCTGGGTCCTTCCAGCTTCTGACTATTAGATGCTGAGAAAGCATTTGACAAAATTCAACACCCCTTCATGGTAAAAGTCTTAGAAAGATCAGGAATTCAAGACACATAACTAAACATAGTAAAAAAAAAATACAGCAAACTAGTAGCCAAAATCAAACTAAATGGAGAGAAACTTGAAGCAATCCCATTAAAATCAGGGACTATACAAGGCTATCGACTGTCTTCCTACCTATTCAGTTTATTACTCAAAATCCTAGCCAGAGCAATTAAATGACAAAAAGATTTCAAAGGGATACACATTGGAAAGGAAGAGGTCAACAATATCACTATTTGCAGATGATATGATATTATATTTAAGTGACCCCAAAAACTCCACCAGAGAATTACTACAGCTGATAAACAATTTCAGCAAAGTGTCCAGATATAAAATTAACTCAAGCAAATCAGTAACCTTTCTCTACTCAAAGGATAAACAGGCTGAGAACGAAACTAGGGAAACAAGCAGTAACTAAATGAAATAAAATCAACATTTCACCCTTATGGCAAATAGCATTACAGAAACTGAATCATAATATCTGTCATATTTTAATAGCAAATTATTATCTGTAAACTACAGAGAAAAGTTGCTTAATGTATACAAGGTTTTACCACCTTTTATTATTGAAAACAAAATTGAAAGATTAAGAAAATACGTAAAATGCATATTCATGCACAAATAAGGAATGTAGATTTCAATCAATTTAACATGATGTAGACCACCAGAAAACATAAAAATATTAAGTTAAATGAAATTTAATTGTATAAAATGAAGTCAAAAATGTTCATTTTAAGTCATTTTAATATTATTTTTGAAATTCCCACCATTATAACAAGTCAAATAGAATTATGAATGATCTACGCATGATCAGATTAAAATATTCATCTTTATATGTATGTTCCCATAAATTTCTTTTTCACAATTTAAAAAGTTACTACTTAGTAAATTATAAAGTTCAATAACACGTGGACTATTAAGTTCTTTTAAAAATTATTTTACAGTTATATTCTCATAGATTCTCTTATTGGCTGTAGCTTTTCTAAAAGAAATACTTAAAAGAAGCCAGGATAAGGTGGCATCCTCTGTCTGCTGCCTACCTCAATGAAAGAATGCAAACCGGAAGGAAAAGGTGAATCCAGGTTGGTTTCCTTTGACCATTTGTTGATTCCACGTCAGCCAACATCAAACTCGCTGGACACCTGTTATTTTGCCCAGTAAGTCTCATCTGAAGGTAATATCCCCATCAAGGCTTAAAAGACAGCATCAGTATGGCAATCCCAGTTGTGAATTTACTCATTTGGTACATTCCTTTTTAGATTCCCAGTTCTTCCCTTTCCCCTTCCCTCCCTTCCGACACAATCTCCTCTATTTTTCTCCAGAGAAGAGCAAGTATCTTTGGCATATCAAGTAGCAGTAAGACTAGGTAGCATCTATTGTTGCTAGATACGGCAGTACAGTAAGAGGAGAGGGATTAAAGGCAGGCAACAGAATCAGAGACAACCTCTTCTGCTCACAACAGTCCCATATGAAGACCATGTTGCATATCTGCTACATGGTGTAGGGGAACTATGTCCAGCCCATGCATGCTCTTTGGTTGGTTGGTGGTTCAGTCTCTGTAAGCATCAGTTGCCTGAGCTTACTTAGGTCTTATGGTGTCCTTGGCCACTCTGGCTCCTCCAATTCTTCCGCAAGACTCCCCAGGCTCTGCCTAATGTTTGACTGTTGGTGTCTGCATCTGTTTCCCAGCTGCTGGGTAGAGCCTTTTAGATAACACTTATGCTAGGCACCTGTCTGAAAGAATAGCAGAATATCATTAATAGTATCATAGGCATGCTCTTTGTCATAGAATGGGTCTCAACATGGACTATCATTGGTTAGTCATTCCCTCTTTATCCCTGCACAATTTTTTAGCAAGAAAAATTGTGCGTCAGAAGCTTTTGTGCCTGGGTTGGTGTTCTCATCTTTCCATTGGAAATCTTGCCTGGTTACAGGAGGTGGGTAGTTCAGATCCCATATGTGAACTGATGCTAGGAGTCTTGTTTTGTACCACCCTCATAGATTTCTGGGAGTTCCATTGTCATAGGTTTCTACCCTGTAACAGACATTCCCACCCTGAATCCCCCCACCACACACACACACACACACACACACACACACACACACACACTGATCACAGTTCTCTCTCCTATCTCTGGGAAACACTTAAAGAAATATGCAACATTTTTAGTCACCAGGGAAATCCAAATTAAAATGACTGTGAGATTCTTTCTATCTTACACCTACCATATTCAAGATAAAAAATCTCAATAGACATCCCATGCTGGTGAGGGTATGGAACAAAGGGAGCACTCCTACATTGCTGGTGGGATTGTAAACTTGGCAGTTATTTAGAAAATTTGGAATTGTTCTAGCTCAAGACCCAGCTATACCACTCCTGGGCCTATACTCAGAGTATATACTATACCACAAGGACACTCACTCAACCATGTTCCTAGCAGTCTTATTCCTAATAGCCAGAGACTGGAAGAAGCCACAATGCCCCTCAACCAAAGAATAAATAAAGAAATTCAGGCACATCTATACATTGGATTACTATTAAGTTATTAAAACAATGACATCATGGAATTTTCAGGCAAATGAATGGAACTGGAAAAAATAAAATACTGACTGTGGTAACCCAGACCCAGAAAAACAAACATGGTATGTACTCACTTATAAGTAATTAGCCATAAAGTATAGAATTACTCTGCTACAGTCTACAGACCTATTAAGTTAATTAGCAAGGTGGGCCAAAGGCAGGATGCTTGAATCTCACTGAGAAGGGGAAATAAAATAGATTGTAGGTGGCTGGAGAGAGGGGCAAGGGGACAGGAGAGAGCAAATGTGTGTGTTGTTGTCCACGGGAGGGGGGGAGAAAGAACTAGTAGTCATAAATTTTGTGTGGAGCATTTCTTTGTGTTACAGAGTTTTCAAAATTATTAATTAGGAATTTCTGTAGTACTCGCCTAAAATAGCAGAAATGTTTAAAACAAGCCATGCAAAATATAAATAAAAAGTTAGATTAGAAGATAAGTGGATTTTGACATGTTTTAAAGATGGAAATTTGATTGTAAAGTAACCATGTTAGACATAAGCACTTTGTGAGGAAACGGACCAACTTGGAGATGGATAGAACCTAGAGAATACCTTACAAGAGGGAAGAAAATGAGAGTTCTCTGGCTTAGCAAGAGCATGGAACAAGAGAGAAGAGATTTCTTAAATTAAATATACCATTTTGGCCGGGCAGTGGTGGCGCGCGCCTGTAATCCCAGCACTTGGGAGGCAGAAGCAGGCGGATTTCTGAGTTCAAGGCCAGCCTGGTCTACAGAGTGAGTTTCAGGACAGCCAGGACTACACAGAGAAATCCTGACTCAACAAACCAAAAAAAAAAAAAAAAAAAAAAAAAAGCATTTTGTCCTAAAAATATCCAAGGAGAAAACAAAAGTGAGCCTTAGCTCAAGCCATCTTGACTTTCACAACCAAAGCTTCTCAACAGGTAGAAAACTAGCAATCTTTGTCTGGAAGCTGATGGCTGAAGGCTAAAGACTTCTCTTATTTCTCCTCTCCTCCATCCTCAAGAATAGTAAACAAATTTGGGACATTTGTGAAAATTTCTCTCAGCATATGCTATCCATAAACAGCCTAAGAGAAGGTTGAATAAAATCAAAGAAAAAGTCAAGAGGAGGAGGAGGAGGAGGCAGAAGAGGAGGAGGAGGAAGAGGAGGAGAATTAGGCAAGGAACTGCCCCTCAGAGAATGTGAAAGAGACATAACTACTTGAAGAATAAAAGCATAGTTTGAAATATTTAAGAAAAGCAAATGCTCTCATAGCAGTGAGATAGTGATGATTATGTTGACGAATTTGAGGATGATGACAAAAAAGCAGGAGGAAATCTAAACACTTTAAAAAGGAACATTTTTTTAAATGTTGATTTTTTTTCTAAATTCTTTAATGGTCTCCCTGAGTCAGCTTGTCTATAATACAGGAAGACTTATGGGATTCTAAATATATGTAAAGCATTCCTTATTTGATAGAGTTTTGACTTTGCATTTTTGATATATTCATAGTCTTTCCCTTAATGCAATAAAAGGAACACAAGATGGCAAACAGCCTAAATGGTTTAATATAAGAGTAGCAACTTTTAGAACAATTATCACAGCAGTGCTAAGCTAAATGGCTTGCAAACAAGGCTAACCGCCCTTTGATATATCAATCACTGTAGATAGCATTTTAATTTATTCCTGAAGCTTTGATAGCTGCCCACTTTAGCATAGGAGATTCTTGCTGTCTCTGTAGCTATTCCCAAAAGATCCAGAAGCCTGAAGCGTTCACAAAATGAAGCTATCATTTTTTTAAAAATTTTTTATTCGATATATTTTTTTATTTACATTTCAAATGATTTCCCCTTTTCTGCCTCCCCACTACCCAAAAGTCCCATAAGCCCTCTTCCCTCCCCCTCTTCCCCCATCCACCCCTTCCCACTTCCTCGTTCTGATATTGCCCTGTGCTGCTGCACTGAGCCTTTCCAGAACCAGGAGGGGCTATTCCTCCATTCTTCTTGGACATCATTTGATATGTGGATTATGTCTTGGGTATTCCAAGTTTCTAGGCTAATATCCACTTATCAGTGAGTGCATACCTTGATTGATCTTTTGAGACTGGGTTACCTCACTTAGTATGGTGTTCTCCAGCTCCATCCATTTGTGTAAGAATTTCATGAATTCATTATTTCTAATGGCTGAATAGTACTACAGAAACTAAACAGGGACACAGTAAAACCAATTGAAGCTTTGGACCAATTGGATTTAACTGATATTTATAGAACATTTTACCCTAAAGCAAAAGAATATACCTTTTTCTCAGCACCTCATGGTATCTTCTCCAAAATCGACCATATAATTGGTTACAAGACAGACCTCAAGAAATATAAGAAAATCGAACTAATCCCATGCCTCCTATCAGATCACTATGGAGTAAAAGTGGTCTTCAATAGCAACAACACCAACAGAAAGCCCACATACACATGGAGGCTGAACAATACTCTACTCAATGACACCTTGGCCAAAGAAGAAATAAAGAAAGAAATCAAAGACGTTTTAGAATTTAATGAAAATGAAGGCACAACATACCCAAATCTTTGGGACACAATGAAAACAGTGCTAAGAGGAAAATTCATTTCCCTGAGTGCCTCCAAAAAGAAACTGGAGAGAGCATACGCCAGCAGTTTAATGGCATATGTGAAAGTTCTGGAACAAAATGAAGCTAATTCACCCAGGAGGAGTAGAAGACAGGAAATCATCAAACTCAGGGCTGAAATCAATCAAGTGGAAACAAAGAGAACCATACAAAGAATCAACAAAACCAGGAGCTGGTTCTTTGAGAAAATCAAGAAGATAGATAAACCCTTAGCCAGACTAACTAAAGGGCACGGAGCCACTATCCAAAATTAGAAATGAAAAGGGGGATATAACAACAGAAACTGAGGAAATTCAAAAAATCATTTGAAGCTATCATTTAACATGTCCTTAGAAATCAGCATTGTTACCTAATTTCTCTCCTTTAGCTGTAGTTTTTCTAGAGGAACTATACAGAAAGAAAAGTTGGCAGCTCAGACTTGGAAACTATGGCCTCTAGCAACAAGAGCAAGTCTTACTCCCTGGTGTAGGAAATCCACGTCCAGTGTTAAATAAGTGCTGATATAGATGTGTGTCTGCTTATTTGGATTGATAAAATACATAATATACATTCATAAATACAATATACCTACATTGAGTGTAGTTTTTCTTCTTAAATAGATCACAGGATCCAGAGTTAGGCTCTATGGCCTTCTTCTCTGATGACAATTTTAGTCAGACAGAGCCTTGTGGTGTCATTTAGAGATGTTGCCCCAGGCCTTTCCCTGTAGCTGAGAAAAGGGGAGGAAAGGAGTTATTTCCTGTGGCACACAATCTCTGCTGGGCAAAAGTTTTATCAGCACTGCATACTCAGACCTCCTTCTCCTTGGGACTCTTCTTTAACTTTGGCATTTTAGTAGACACTTTGTAGTCTGAGCTTTCTGAACTTCTGTTTTTCAAATAAATTTGGAGTTCATTTCATGTTGGTGACAGTATGATTTTGAATTGTGTTCTGTCGTCGCATCAATTTACAGAGACCTGATCTTGAATGAAAAACATGCACATGGAAATGCCTGATGCTATTCAGTCTGTGAGACACTAGTTCTATTCAAGAGATACCTAGAGAATTGTGACTGTGACACAGGTAGATGGGTTTGTGCTTGTGAGGCTACATAGCATGAGTGACAGGAAATACTCTCCTATTTGAAGCAGATGTTTTCTTATTAGGTATTAACCTGAATATTAGTGGCCACTTTTTATCCTTTTTACCTCATATTTTTTTCTGGAAAATTTATGTTTAGGTAGGTATATTGAAGTTATTTTGTTTTTTGTTTCTTTTGTATTTAAATTGACTTATTAGAAGGATTTTTGAATTTCTCTGAAAAAATGCTATCTTGGCATTTTGTGCTTCACTTATGCTTTGGGAACTAGAATTTATGAATATATTAAAATGCAAATTTAACACTGTTATTCAAAGCTACTTAGAGGATTGTTATGAAGGTGGTTCTGTTTGTCATTAAGACACCAAAGATATTAGCTATATAACTGTTTAGAAATAGAAAAATGAATGAAGTATAATAACTTCATGGTGTGGGGGGAGGCTTGGGTGATGCTTTGGGATATAAAGTGCCAACTGTGTTCCAGCATGAGGAGCAGAGTTCAGATACCAAAGACTCATGCAAGAACCATATAGGATAATGCATACCTGGTTATGTGCCACAGTGGACAATCTCAGGGAGGTTCCCTGAATTCTGAGCCAACCTTTCTTGCCATACCAGTGAGCTACCTATTCACTGAGATTTTCTACAAGAACTAGGTGGAAGCAGTGGAGAAATGCTCTGATTTTGACCTCTCACCTTCACATACCTGGAATCATGAGTGAACAAACACACATGTAATATATATATAATGTATCATATATGTATAATATATATTTATCATATATGTATCATATATATCATATATATGTATATATATCACATGCATACATGGTTTTGTAAAAATATCTCCTGTAATAAATAAATCATTCAAAGCCTCTAATGCTTACAAATTCCATTGTTTATTCATGTAGCTAAGTGGCCTCAGTTGTATATAGACTGTTTTAAGTACAATTTAGATTCAACTGTTTATAGGCGAGGTAAATTTATAACAACATGTTCCTCTTTTTAGATCATAGCATAGGGTGATTTCTCAAGAATTTGTTAACTTATATTTATTTGTAAAATAAATTTGTAAAAGTGGTTTTATCCAAAGTTGGAATCTTTGGTACCATGTATACTTGGATCAGAAGAAAATTTTGCATAGCTTTGCCATTTCCATGAGTCTAAGGGAACAGGTTCCACAGGGCTTTGATCATGTAAACAAAACAGTTTTTTCAGGATTTTGTCTGCTTCCTCCATGGTATTATTTTCTTTACTATTTTTCTCGCTTTCATGTGCTATAAATTAATTAAAAAATAGCCTTAGAAATCTAAGTTAGCAAGCTCTCCATATATACTGTAAAATTTATGTAGCAAACATGAACAATGTCCTCTGCACTTCTAAAGAACATTCTTTAAATTTTTAAAATTGAAAAAAATTAAAATCATGTTAAATTCAAATCATATTCCAAAGTTTTGGGGATTGTATTGTTTATGAAATCATAAATATTAAGTTGTACAGAATATCAAATACATAATATGTAATTATCACCATTGCTAAGTAAGAAGCAATAATTATTACACAGTCTAGGCTCAAAAATTTTATCGTTTTGTGTCCATGCACAAGGAATTATAAGAAACTATAAGAAATTATAAGACAAGTTTATATTAATTATTTCAATGCAGATTGGCTATTTGTTTAAGAACTAAAATTTTATCATAAAGCACTTGGAAATAAAACACATCACTCAGAGACTAGCTAGTTGTAAAGACCATACATTTAAATGAACTTCTATAGTTAGGAGGCTATGTTTGTCTCTCTTAATCACTGCTCATTTCTCAGATTACCAGCATCAAGTATCCCAGCAAACCAAACCAAAGGTTCCACTTCTGGTATCTTCTTAATTACTGCTGATTTTTCTGCCCCAACTAATTAGAAACATAGAATCTTAATTCAAAATTACAAAAGAGTCTTACATTTCCCTCTGAAACTTCAAGGGCCTTCATTTTCCTGAACTGTCCTATATACTTTCATCTTCCAAGTTCATACAGAACAGCTTATTTAGCATTGGACATTCAATTGCTTTTCTTGCACAAATTCCAAAGTACTTCCCCAGAAAAATATGCTAAGGCCTGTCACAGCAATACCCCATAATATTTGTACAGCCTTGTCTTAGTTATGGTTTACATTTCAGTGATGAAAAACCATGAACACAAAACAAGTTGAGGTGGAAAGAGTTTATTTGGCTGAAACGTTCCTCATGGAAGAATTCCAGAACAGGAATCAAATAGGCTGGACACTGGAGGCAGGAGCTGATGCAGAGGGCATCCACGGGATTGACTTAATGGTTTGCTTATCATAGCAAACTCATTGCTCAGATTACTGTCATAGAGAATCTAGAATCACTAGCCTAGGTGATATCGTCAGCCACAGGCCTTCCCCCACTAGTCAGCAATTCAGAAAACACCCTAGGGAAAAATTTATGGAAACATTCTCTCAATTGAGTTTCCTTCCTCTCAAATAACTTTAGTTTGTGTCAAGTTGACACAGAACTATTTAGTGTCATATCAGAGAAGAAAGGTATTCATAAATTTTATCAGCTACAAATTCTGACACCTAAGACTAGCGACCTGCCTGCAAAGAATCCTGGTAAAATAGTGGCACTAATGTGAATATCCAACAAGTTTTTTAATCGCCTCCAGGCTGGCTTGAAACTCAGAGATATGTCTGCCTATGCCCCACCCCTCTTCTCAGTTCTGGGATTAAAGGCTTGTACCTGGCAATGCCTTTCTGTTAGTACGCAGTCATCCATTAACCCACCACTCATTATTGGGACCTAATCTTTCCCTCTAGTGAAGATCGCAAGACACTACACAGATAGGTGAAGTTAAGCCCATTAATAGTTCAGATAAATATGGTTCTCAATGTTAGAGCAATTCATCACACACCCAATATATTTGATATTCTTAAATGTAATGAGTCATTTGATATAAACAAGAAATGCCATAAAAATAATACTCAGTAGGTAACTAGAAAACCAAAGTAAATAATATTTTTCAAGAGTATTGGAAAACTGTTTCTGACCATATTTTGGCAGTGGTCACTGCCAAAAGAGCATAAAATAATTATTTCTAGCTAATGGGTAAACAATTCTGAGGGAGGAACGCTAATAGCTTTCTAAATATAGGTAAATAAATGTTGAAAAGGAAAACTGCACTGGAATGTTTTAGTAGATGACATCAGAGAATTGTGAGTAAACAGACCAATTCATTATCCTGACACTCATTATTAGGACCTAATCTTTTCCTCTAGTGAAGATGACCAGCCACCACACAGACTGAATGGAAGTGTAACATGAACTGTCATTTTAAAGGGGTTCCCCTTGGTGGTTGTACCAATAATAAGCCAGCAAGATTAGACCCATTGGTCAGATTAGGAGAAGAAAAGATCAGAAATATAGAATCATTTAAAAAATTAGAGGTGAAAGGCTTTACTAATGTTAGTCATAGCAAACTTGGAAAAGAAATTGTGACTATCTGACATACAAAAAGAACAACTTGTCATTTATTGAAACATTATTTTATGAAAGATTTACTTACAGATAATAAATACGGATTTTAGGTTGTTGAATTTACTTACAATCAGCTTCCTGAGATATAATCAACTTTCTGAAATATAAATATATATGTATATATATATGTGTATATATATATATGCGTGTGTGTGTGTGTGTGTGTGTGTGTGTGTACACATACCATATACACATTTAGAAAAATATTAAGGTGAAAGTTTAATGTAATGTTCTGCATATGGATTAATGTACAATAGTCAAGACACTGGCTTAGGTGAGATTATTGACTTCAGGCTCTCCAGATAGCCCTGTTTCTCACAACCCTAGTTTTCTGGAATGGCAAGCACAGCAGATGGTCCAACAGTGTGTGTGGCTTCCCAGCGTGATGATGTTCACAAGGCAGGTTGGCATGATGTGTGAGAACAGAATGCAAGACAAAGGGAAACGGTGGCCTGCTTGCAGAATCCAGATCTCAGAGGGGAAATGTGGACAGAATGAACCAGCTTCTGTCTCTGCTATGGCACGTTTTCCTGTCCAGTTGCTCATTCTGGATAAAAGCAGCCAAATTTGTTAAGCATAAATGCATCACTTAATTTCTCTGCTTACATGACAGAAAGCTCTTTTCCAGGACACTCTGGATTTTACCACCTCAAAAAAAGAAAAACCTGGCTTAGGATGCTGCTGAAATCATTTGAAGTCAACTTGGATCCAATACATTTCTTCTTAGTTTCATTAAGTGAATATTCAATAGAAAACTGATTTTAAACTTAGCGATTCTTCTTAGGATTCCCATTTTCCAGATTATTTATTGAACCAGACAAGTACTTATATATTATTCTTATCAAGAAACTTGTAAGTACAGGTTCAGGTGTATTTGAAAGAACAGGCTCTGTTTATATCTTTCATTTATTTTTCCCTGGAGTCGCTGGTGCTGTTCATCCAAACCAGAACTCATTATTAAATTTAAAGACTCAACTCAAAATAATACTCAGCATTGTGATAAATAAAGCTTGACTTTGTTTCGCTGAGCCTCCTGGACTGAATAATTGAGAGGTCTGAAGTTATGAAATGTCAGCTGATGTTTGGTCTTTGAAATAATTTCTCCATTTTCTTTGACATCATTTAATTATAAATATTATTTAGTCTATGATATAAATTATATAATATTTTAATTCATTTACATTAACTCTGCTGTGCTTTGCTTTTCTAAATGGTTTTGTGTATTTCAAAATAAATGGATGGGTTTTATTCTATATAGGGAAGTTATAAAACATGACATTTTGATATTTGTGGGAAATGTTACAATTAAGAATATTGATAATGGGTACTGTCACATAAATCAGTTTCTTCTTTTTTATTAAGTTATTTATTTATTTTACATCCTGATTTTACCTTCCTCTCCCCCCTCTACTCCAAGTCCCTCAATCTCATCTCTTATTTCCCACCATCCACCCCTCTTCCATTTATCCTCAGAAAAGGGGAGACCTCTCATGGGTGCCAACCAGCCTTGGCATATCAAGTTGCTGCAATCTAAGTGCATCTTTTTTTTTGAGGCCAGACAAAACAGCCCAGTTATGGGAAAGAGATACAAAGGCAGACAATGTAGCCAGAGACAGCCTGTGCTATGTGCCAGCCTATGTGTCCCACAGGAACACTCAACTGCACAACTGCTTGGCATCTCTATATAGCTATATAACTGTATGTATCCAGGTTCATGGTTCTGGAGGTTTTTTTGTGGTGTCTTTGTCCCCTCTAGCCCTATCAATCTTTCTTTCCCCTCTTCGACATTACTGGAACATTGGCCATGGACATCTGCATCTGATTTCATCTGTGGCTGGACAAAACCTCTCTGATCACAGTTATGCCAATTGCCTCTCTGGTCATGGGAAACAGCTAGCAAAACATATTATTTTAAAATTAGCACCTAAACTTATACTGTTCATTTACACTTACAGTACAATGATGTTAACTATGGTACAAAAAACAAAATAAAACAAAAACCAAACCAACCAAACAACAACAGAAAACCAATGAGGTATATTTCTGATATTGAGAAATTTATCCAGTAGCATATAATGTGTAGTTATGGTATCATCTCTACCATTATATTGTCTCCATTATCCTCCTTTAAGTCTCTTCTATATGTGTGTGCATTTTAGGAGAATTCTACAGTAATATGTTACCGTTTTTCAGAAGACCATCAGTATTACCTTTCCTTCCCGATAACCATTCCTCAACCTACCTTCCTATCTTCCTCCAAATTTTATGTTCAGGTTCTTATCTAGCTTTTGTACCTTTATAATATGTTTTTTTATTTCCCCTTTCTGGTCCTTTTTAAATATGTAACCTCTGTAAAATTCTAAATGAAACTCACATGTCTAAATTTTAAAAGCTGACATCTTCATCAAACAGAAATCATGCAATTCTTGTCTTCGGGGCTTGAGTTCCTTCACTCAGGATGATAATTTTCTAGTTACATCATTTACCTAAGAATACCAATTTTCTTAGTAACTAAATGATATTTCTGTGTGTAAATGTTCCGTACTTAAATAATATAATCATCAGCTGGTGGGCTTATAGGATATCTCTATATTCTGGTTATTACGAACATAGCTAGAAAACATGGATAAGTAAGTTATTTCTGTAGTAAACTATAAGGTGCTTTGGGTATATTCTCAAGAGAAGTATACCTTTAGCTTTGGTAGATCTATTTTTACCATTCTGTGGAATCCCCACATTGATTTCCTAGTGACTACAGCAATGAAGGATCATCGCATCAATGAATCTGTGTAAGGACACTTGGACTAATAAATTTGTGGGATTGATATTGTTTCTGCTATAAAAGTTAAATTGTGTACAATTTTTAGCTTGGACAAAAAGAGGGAAATGTTTCAGGATATTTGATCATAACATGAATCCCCAAGATTGTGTTATTTATTTTACAGTCCTTGTTTGTAGTCGTGCAGTCACTCAGCCGTTAGCACACCCCTTTAGTCCCTGTTGCTGGAATACAGACACACCTTGAATCCCGAACAATTAAGGTGTAGGTAGTTTACAGAAGGAAGCACACATGCTTGAAAGTGATGTCTAATTGAAAGACAGACAAAATGAAGAATCGGAGAAAGATTTGACAGAATAGGACGTGCCCAATTCTCATAATAAGAACAAGGAAAGGGAAGTTACTTAAGAGAGCAGTGTTTTGAGAAAAAGAAAAAAAAAAGAGGAAATTATTTTACCATAAGAGTTTTACAGAGATATGTTACAGAGCAGAGAAAAAGCCAGACACAGGTGAGCACAGAACAAGCCAGAGACTGAGAAGGAGCCAGAAGATTAGAACACTTTACTAGAGTTTGTTTGAGGCCAAGCTGAACAGTTAAATCAGAAGTAAAAGGAGCCAATTTTAATCAGTTAGATTGGAGAGGAATTTTGAATCAGAACAGCTGAGTTAAACCACCCAGTCACAGTTCAGAAAGTAAGCTTATTCAGCAGTAATTCTCAGAGGCTGAAAACGTTATAGGTCTTCATTAGATTCTATAAGGTTAGTCCAGAACTAGGTCTAGGTTGGCAGCTAGAGGCAGTAAGCACTAGAAACAATGAGGTTTCCCTCCCATAGTTGACAAATAGGTGCATTCCTTTCATTGTCTTCTTGCCTGCATCTCCTGTCATTTGTTTAATTGATCCTGGCCATTCTGACAGGTGTGAGATTAAATCTCAAAGTAGTTTTATTTTTCATTTCCTTGAAACGAATGTGACTGGAAAGATCATGAGCTCTAGAGGAGAAGCTACTACTACCATTTTCCCAAACCAATATAATCTCTAAATATATTTTTAATGAATATCTTATACTCATGGATAATTGCAGTTCTCAATCCTCACCAAAGAAGTTTCTTTGTGCAGCAGAGGCTACTGTATACATTCTCATCCAATTAAAATGCAAGCATAAGTAATTGTGTGTGTGTGTGGTTTTTTTTTTTTTTTTTTTTTTTTTTTTTTTTTTTTTTTTTTTTAGCTATAACTAGTATCTATACAATGCAACTTCTACACCTAAGACTCAGGAAAAGTCCTGAAAGGGGAGATGGAAAAACTACAAGAGCAAAAAGCACTATAGATGCCTGATTCTGTGACTTCCACCCACAGGAGTGCTTTATCCACAAAATCTAAAATGAATATGGTTGCCTAAACAAGATCTTCAAAATGATGCCATTGGTTGATGGGCCAACATAGATGGAGCAATTTCACAAGACCCCAACACCAAACAGAGAATTCCAATTAGTTGCCAAAACCTCTAGACAAAGTAGGCAAGTATATAAGCTTGGATACCCTTCCATTTATAGTCAGTGTACACAAGAGAAAACGTGCTTTCATCTAATTCAGTGTGTTTCACCTCATAAAAATGGTAGAACAAATAAATTAGAAAATAAATTAATAAAGGTACCTTTTAGGACAGCAATAGGGTTCTGGCAAGTGGTAGAGTTGCACCCCGTGTTCTAGGTGATTTCGTCTAAGAAATTTATCATCATTAAGTGTGCGGCCCGGTGAAGCCGAGAGGTGAACTTGTTTCTGTCACAATTTTAATTTTACATGAATATTTACTTATTTATTCATTTGTGTATTTATTTATTTATTTACTGAGAATGTGATATGTACCCACGTGGAGATCACAAAGGGTTACCTTGTAGAAGCTGCTTCTCTTCTTCTACCCCATGGGTCACAAGGAACAAACTCAGATCTTTGAACTTGAGAGACCTCCTTTACCTACTTTAGCACCTTGCTAACAGTTTTACACAATTTTCTTGGGAGTCCAGCAAAATGCATTTATCAAATTATAAAGAAAACATAGTGATGATACTTCAAAGTGTAGATGTAGATTCAGTTTTTGAAAAGCAGATTAGTATGTTTGTATGCATGCGTCTATGTCTGTGTGTCTGTGTGTCTGTGTATAAGTGTGTGTAGGGAGGGGCACACGTGTGCCTGTAGGGGTCAGAATGCTGTTACTTAGAGTTGAGGTTCTTCTTCCATGTTTATATAGAAGCAAGAATCAAACTCAGATCACTAGGCTTGTATAGCAGAAGCTTTTTTCACTTAAACATCTTGACATCCCAAATAATTTTTAATCTCAAAAGAGAATACATACCTATTTCACAATCAAAATTATACCAAGTCTAATATCCAAATTTTTCATACAAATGGTATATGTAGATGAGTTTACAATTGGGCTATCTACTAAAGAAAAATTCCAAAGAAAAATTTGTTTTTGCATTTATGATGTTTAGCATATTTATCAACAATTTTAAACTTCAATTTAAATACATTCATCATATAATAATTTTAAAATTCAGCTTACTTATACCTGGTGTTTTAACAAACTCTGTTTAATATAGTGTTATAGACACAATTATTGATTTAATGCTAGCATGGGTAAGAACGTATAGGTCTCAAACTAGTCCTTGATTGATCCTTATTTTTTTTGTGCATAAAATATAAATATATCCAAAGGAAATTGTGAACATTTTATGTCTGATTTATCAGAGACTTTTTTTTCAGATACTTAAATGGAAGCAGCCTTAGAAAATCACTTCAGAGAGGATTGCAGAATAGTTTACAACCCAGAGAATGAATATAGTATCAGCCTGAAGAATGAATTTTAAGAACTATCTTAGGAGTTTGGTTTGTAAAAGGCTGAAAAGTCCCATATGAGTTTCTCAACAAGGACACAAACAGGTCATAAGACCTCTTCCTGCTAGCTCTCTTTTATCCAGTTCAAGTCTTAATCTAGTAAAGAATTAAAGGGCAAGAAAATTTACAGTACATAGCTTGTAAGATATATTGCAGGTAAATGAGTATATGCCTGTACACATACATGCACACATGCAAAGATATGCATAAACATGAGAGAGAGAGAGAGACAGAGAGACAGATTGACAGAGCGACAGAGACAGAGACAAAGACTGCAAAGCATCACAAAGCAGGGGCCTCCAACATAACACAGGAGGGTGCGTCCAGAGATGGAGCAATCAATATTTGTTCCCTGGGAGTCTGGTTTCTCTCAATATATCTAATAGGGCGTGGAATGGAGCTAGGTTACTTTTCTCCTTCTTGAACTGGACAGGGCATGATGCACTTTGCCAGTTGAGTCATTTTAAATGACAGCAGGAATCTGACCTAGTGAGATAAGAGGTAGGACCTTTGAAGTTCCTCTGAAGAGAAAAATCTGAGAGTAGACAACGTGGTATCCTGCTGACCAAGTCAGTCAGGGGTAAATAGCTCACCAGAGGAGGTGGCCTGCTGTCTTGAATACAGAAAAAGCACCAATCACAAGAGGTTTTCACTTGGACAAGAATTCAATTGAAGTGAATCTCAGATCAAAAGATAATGGGGTTTAGCCTCGCTCTATCTAGGAACTCTTTGCCTAGCTACCTACATATTTTAAATTTTAACTTTGTTCTGTCTTTCTCAATACAAACTCCACAGTACAGTTCCATAGAGCTGTAATGGGACTTGAAGAGGGAGAAGGGACTAAGACCAGGCCACCTGCTGTGTAATGAGTAATAAAGTTTTTATGTCTTACAGCTGCAAGCAAGCTGTAGCAGGCAGTATTGTAAGATTAGCCCTGCACAATCAGATTAGCAATTGAACAATCTTCAAAGTTTTTGATGTAGTATCTTGTGTAGAAATAATGTTCATACCTACTACATGGGGTGGTTTTGTGATGTGAAAATATTATGGCATCAAAACATCTGTGTAAATACAAAAGTCTCTTTAAATATATTTGTAGCATATTCATTTATTAAAGCAAAATAATAAAGCTTATTAAATAATTAGGATTTATAGTAAATAAGTTGTATAGTATTTAAATGTTATGGTTGTCAAGCGAAAGCAAACTTTTACATATCAGGTATCACAGTTTTCTGTGATCTTTTTATTTAATGAAATTTACTCTGTTCTCACATGTAACTTAAAAGATATATGACTTAACATGCTGCTGCTTAGTATATTCAAATTTGTTAAATTTGAGTTATCATTATTTAAAGGACTTGTTATTTTTTGATATTTATTTTTCAATCATTGACACATTCATAGGTGTATATAATGAACTTTAGTCATTTTAATCCAGTTTTAACGCAATCATATGTCATTCCCCTGCATTCCCTGAACTCAATCTTCTTCCTAAGAAGGTTTCATTTTTGCTTTTTCTACTCATGCCTTTTGTGTATGTGTGACCTATTGAATTTAATTAAAGTTGTTTATTAAGAATTCAGTGGTGTTTATTAACTGGAGTCTGGACAACTTGGTGGCAACACTATTATGATAAAAGGACACCCTACTACCATCTATTATTAACTGCCAATGGTTGCCCAGGTTCTGTTAATCTCATGGGATCTTCCCTCAATATGATGAAATGTTGACAGTCATAATCTTGTTAATGGTTTGTATAGATAATCACTGCTACAGTGAGTTCCTGGGTATAACTCAGGTCAAATATGGCAGATGGTTTTTCTGACACATCTCCCAGTCCTTGAGATGTTCTATTTTGTCTATAGTCTCTTCCAGAATGTCTTTGAGCCCTGGAGGAGGTGATGTAGAAGTCTCAGTGTCACATATTGCTACAATGATCAAATAAAAATAACACATAATTGTCAGACTTAAAGCATTGGACACTTGATATCACATAAAAATAGAAAAAATATATGTTAACAGATTTGATGTTTCTTTTTGGAATAGAAATGGCCTCACAGACCACATGAAGGTAAAGAAGAAGGAAGACTAAAGTGTGGATAATTTTGTCCTTCTTAGAGGGGGGATCAAAATACCCATGGGAAGAAATACAGAAATAAAATGTGGAGCAGAGACTGAAGGAAATGCCACTTTGAGACTGCTCCACCTGGGGATCCATCCCTTATACTGTAATCAAGTCCAGACATTATTGCAGATGCCAACAAGTGCTTTCTGACAGGAGCCAGATATAGCTGTTCCTGAGAGACTCTGTTAGAGCCTGAAAAATACAGAAGTGGATGCTCACAGTCAACCAATGGACTGAGCACAAGGTCCCCAATGGAGGAGCTAGAGAATGTACCCAAAAATCTGAAGGTGTTTGCAGCCCCATAGGAGGACCAAGGATATGAACCCACCAGTACTCCCAGAGCTCCCAGACCAACAATCAAAGAATTTACATGGAAGAACCCAAGGCTCCAGCCTCATATGTAGCAGAGGATGGATTTGTTGGACATCAATGAAAGGAGAGGTCTTTGGTTCTATGAAGGCTAGTTGCCCTAGTGTAGGGGAAAGTCAGGACTTGTAAGCAGGAGTGGGTGGTTTAGTGAGCAGGGGTAGGGGGCAGGGGTAGGGAGAGGGATGCAGGGTGGAAGGGAAATGAGGAAAGGGGATAATATTTGAAATGTAAATAAAGAAAACATCTAATAAAAAGAATCATAAAAAAGAAAAGGAAAGAAGAAATAAATGGCCTCTATTTCAATTATATAATTCTCCCCTCCAAAAGGAACCATAACAACCATGAGTTAGGATATTCAAGAACCAGGAAGTAGATGAATGTTAGACATCTCAGATAGTAAAGAATACATAAATCTTAGGAAGTTCCTAAAACTTACAGGATTCATAAAAGACCTCCAGCCCTCTATTGTAAAATATGTAAACAGGAACAACTATGGATAAGAGCTCTGATACCTGAGTTACCTGAGAGTAGCTTTGTTTGTTGTTATTCAAGCTGTGATAGTCTCTTTGCTGATTGGATGGCCTTAAGTCATTCTAGATCAAGTAGGGAACTTTTCACCCATACACCTGTAATTATGCCCAGAAAAACTATAGGTTCCCTATTTGGAATTTAGTGAAATAGTTCCTTTGCTCTGTTATCTGTACCTTATCTGATATGATTAGCTTTTTGTTCATGCCTCCACAGGAAGAGGCATAAAACATATTGAAGTAGCATAATATTTGCAATATTCAGAATAATTTGAGGGAAAGAAATATAAGTTAACTTTATACACAGTTTGTAGATTTAAATCTGGGTAGATTGAAGAAGTACCATATCTTTTTGAAATATATAAATGCTATAAGGAATTTGCCAATTCAAAATTCCATAAAGTTGCTAGATATTAAATATGCATCAATAACTGAGTAGTTACTGATTAAAAATAAATTTAGCCTTCTAAACATAAAAATTAGATAATAGGAAAGCAAAATATTGAAGTGGTTTGATTTCCTCTAAAAAAATTGAAGTAGTCAGTGTATTCCATATACTTATTTTGTTTCCCACACCATTTCTATACTTGACCACCATGATTACTATTCCCTATTACGACATTGCATACATAACTAAAATATAGGGTGTATTTCCGTCCTTAAAAGGCATACTTGGCAATGGAACCTGGATAGTATTTACCAAATATGGTAGGGATGTTGTTTTGTGTGACACAAATGACAGCCAGGCAGCACCTGTTAGAGTAATAAATTATGATGAGGGTAGTTCAAACTTTTTACACCATTGTGTTAAACATGTTTCTTCCCCTGCCATTGATTTTGAATAACAGTTCAATCAGTCATTCACAAGTCATTCTTCATGTAACTGATGAAGCTGTCTACCACTGTGGAAGGAGAATCATCTCCTTCTGTGCTAGCTTGCATTTTCTACAATGTCTCCTACAAAGCTAGTCCCTTTGGGAGTTTAGGGAGGTGTATTTATTTATTTATTTTTATTTGTTTATTTATTTTGTGGTTTGAATGATTATTGACCCTTGATCTAACTGTTGATGGTTTTTAAGGTTCTACCATTTGGATCTTAAATGTTTGTATGGTATTTTGCATCAAATTGTTGTAAAAATATTGCTGTGGGATAGTCATCTCTCAACTAATAGTATAAAAATTTGGTCGTAGGAATTGTGAAGTTTTCCAAGAATCATTAGCTGATTAAATACTGTTGAGTTTGGCCTTCTTCGATGTAATATTTTGAAGCATAAAATTCATGTATTTCTCAATTTTCTTGGTTTTCATTATATGACATTGTATTTAAAATTAAATAATATCAATCAAAGAGATTTTAAAATAAAATCGTTCTTACTTGTAAGTTTTGTAAATTTACCAAGGAAATTTATCATGGATATTAGAGGAAAAGAACACACATTTTCCTGAATGGGAAAACTCATTCTCAGTAATATGTAGAGGAAAAAAAGAAAATGTAAATGTATAAATATACTATTTGTTTAGAAATGCATGATGTCATAACATCCAGGAAATACTTTGCTAAAGGTCAAAAAGTTTCCTTGATTGTGTTCTGATGATTTCACACTAAGAGTGATATGTGACAGCTTCTGAGACTTATAAATTTCTAGAGATATTTTATAAGCATTACACATTTATAGTTAAAAGTTGAAAACAATGGGATTCCAACATATTGAATAAAAAACATGCTTTGTCTATTTACTTCAGGAAAGAGTAGTGTTTATTATGGATGAATGTTAGTTGTCAGTAAAACATAATGACAACAGTGGCATAGTTTGTATCTACATTGCAGAATTATTCAGATGCAAGAGAAAAGAGAATGCCAATTTACATTTCTGCTTTCTGCAGTAGTACTTTTTAATGTACATTTACAGCAGATATTCCACACTCACCAAGTCTGTATTTTCTATGCTTGCTTCTGAAAACACCAACTAACTTTGCCAATAGCTTCAGGCATGTCATACTGTGGGATATGTTTAGGCTAGTGCAATAGCTGCTTAGTATCCCCAGTATCTGGCAGGAAGTGCTGTTGAATCGTACATTATTTTCAATATCATCTAAAATGATCAAAGTTGTCTCTCTCTAGTTAGTTATCTATTTAATACTCATCTGATATTTATATTTCTTTTTCAGAAAGCAAAAAAGAGTGGGGGAGAATTATAGTGAGTGACATATTTATTTATAAATAGATCATCACAGTTCAATATATGATACAGTCTTGTAAGGGACTATTTATGCAAAGCAAATTATACTAAATGCATCATAGATTGTTTCTAAATTACTAATAATAATACATTTTAATAAAACTATATTCATATCCAATGTTATACCATATAACAAAATAGGTATTGTGTATGGCTTTCAATAGTAAATGAGACAAAGTTTCAGTTTAGATGTACAAAACCTTAAAGAGAGTAAGTGTGTCTACCAGAGAATTTAGAAACAGTAAGAATTAAGAATAGGAGGGAATAAACTGTAAGATATGAGTCATTTTTTGTTATCCTCATCTTGAAAAATTAGGAAATTATTGGACAATTACAGTGATGTAATCATATTAACTTTTATGATTAGGATTTTATTTGTCAGAGAGATGACTGGAATACAGTCTGAATGGATTCTAGGAAACAGCATATTGTATTTATATATCTGTATATACAGATACATATATACATGTATATACAACAATAAATAAAGAAAAAGCCATCAACCTGGGAGGCATGCACATATGAAAGTTTGAAAGGATGATATGTTAGTCAGGCTGGCTATAAGAAAGTGATACAGTTACACTTTAATAAAATACATTTTTTGTTATTTTTGTAAGATATATTCTTTATTCACATTTCAAATGTCCCCTTTCCTGGTCCCCTACCCCAAAAACCCTCTAACCCATCTCCCCTCCCTCTGCTTACCAATCTATTCACTTCCGCTTCTCTGTCCTGGCATTTTTCTGTACTAGCCTTCTAAAAAGGATAAAATATATACATAGAAATACTCATCGTCAATATCACTCTGTCATGTCATATATGTGTCATGTGAATGCAAATATTATTTATACATGTGAGACTATGGACACTGGATATTGAAGTAAAAATAGGTTTAAAACGATGCATTTTAATGATAGAAATTGCCTTATCCTAGATGACCAGTATAGAATTCAATCTAATGTTCAACCAATATCAATTTGTTGATTTCAATAAGCTGAAGTTTATTATTCAAATATCAATATGTAAAGAAAGCATTAAAGTTGAACATTAAATGTTTTTTCAGCTCATTGGGTTAATCTAAAAGATAGGAGTAAATGTATTTTGAAAGGGGAACTGATACACTAAGATTTATGTTTTAGGAAAAATGAATAGATTTGAAATAATATTACAGAGAAATTAGTTACAATATCACTGGATATTTCTGGTTGACATATAATATAAGGCTATAATAAATATTGAGTTGCCATTTCTGTATAATTGAAACCGAAAAATTGTTAATGGTTTCTCAGAGTTAATACATTTCTCAGAGTTTTAGCTATAGCAATAACAAAGTATATTTTATTTCATATCATTTTGACAGACTAAGTTTGTAGAATATTATGATTATAAGATTTTGAAACTCAAACTTTAATATTCCTAAATAATTTTATTGAATAGATAGATCTTTTTTCATTTAATGAATAGGTTACAAAACATAGGGTGCATTCATATGTATGGGCTAAATTTTAATTGAATGACTTTGAGAAATAAGTAGTAAAATACAATCTCTGATAGGAAATACAAGAATGCCATGCAGCTAATTTGTTTTCTCCCCAGAGGTAACATAAACTGCACTTGCCCTTCTATCGATGCAGATGCAAATAAAGGCAAACTGAATTTGTAAGCTCCGTGACTTGGAGTGTCTGAAATGAACAGATGCAGAATGTACCAAGCAATTCTCCATGTGATGATTGAAAGTTCAGTAAAGTGATGTGTCTGTCACATTTAATGAGTGGCAGCAGTCTAGATAGCCAGATTTGTGTGCACATTTGTAGTAGCTCCTACTCTTAAGGAAGGCCTGGCACCACAGTTCTCCACATTAAAATACACATTCCATGGAGGTTCACAATTGTGTGCATAAATCAGAGTTCTCACATGTCAATTTGCATAGAGTATTGGAAAGTCGATAATGCTAAAGGAAGCAGAATATAATTAGAATGTTGAAAGATATCCAATTTAATTAGTCAAAAAATTTAGTGTTGTTAGCTTCAATCTGATTTGTCAATATAATTTTATGACATGTGCAGATTTGGGGGAAATCATACTTTAACAATACCATAAAGCACAGTTTTGAGTTGTTGAAGTCTGAGAAAAACTCATACAGGCCTTGACCCCAATAAAGTATAGATACTGGAGAAGTGTATAAACATTGTGTGTATGTATGTGTGTGTGTGCGTGTGTAAATTTGGCTCTTGATGAATTTTAAGCAAAAAAAATGGTAGTCACTGTAGGTGGGGATTCTAATGATGACTTAGAACACAGCCAAATTAGATCACAGTTTCAGTTACACTTGTTTATGAATGTTCTATCAAAAGGAGAGAAAATTTTGAAGCCAGAAAACAGTCACGACCATTGACACAAATATTTTGAAAGGAGACAAGATTTCACACTGACTTTCATAGAAATGATTTCAGTGTGCCTGGGAACCGTAGATTGAATCTTCCTGTGTTACAACCAAGTTATACTGAAAAACTAAAGGGACCTCGGTGTCTTAAAACCTTTTTGACTTTAAGAAATAATTATTGTTATCACCTAGAATAATACATTTTCAATTAGAAGCCTCTCAGATAGATTGCACACCTATTAGACACAAAGATAATAAAATATTCAATTTTATGAAAAATTAACTTGAATTGATAATAGTTTACTGACAAATAATGCAAATATTTTCAAGCCTTTCATATTTATTAATATGTGTATTCCCATGTACATGTTATAACATCTGCATGCAGGTCAGAGGAGAGCTTGCTAAAGTTGCTTCTCTCCTTTCATCCTGTAGTTCTAGACATTGAACTTTTTATTTTATTTTCTATATTCTTTGTTTACATTCCAAATGATTTCCCCTTTCCCGGTTCTCCCCTCCCCATAAGTCCCATAAGCCCTCTTCTCTCCACCCATTCTCCAATCACCCCCTCCCATTTCTCTGTCCTGGTACTGCCCTTCAATGCTGCATCAAGCCTTTCTAGGACCAGGGCCCTCTCCTTTCTTCTTGGGAATCATTTGATATGTGAATTGTGTCTTGAGTATTCAGAGCTTCTGGGCTAATTAATTTCCACTTATCAGTGACTACATTCCATTTATATTCTTTTGTGATTGTGTTACCTTACTTAGTATGATATTTTCCAGTTCCAATCATTTGCCTAAAAATTTCATGAATTTATTGTTTTCAGTTGTTGAGTAGTATTCCATTCTGCAAATATTCCACATTTTTGGTATCCATTCCTCCACTGAGGGACATCTGGATTCTTTCCAACTTCTGGCTAATATAAATAAGGCTGCTATGAACATAGTACAACATGTGTCCTGATTGCATGCAGGGGAATCCTCTGGGTATATGTCCAAGAGTATTATAACAGGGTCCTCCGGAAGTGTCATGCCAGTTTTCTGAGGAACCACCAGATGGATTTCCAGAGTGGTTGTACCTGCTTGAAATACTACCAGCAGTGGATAAGTGTTCCTTTCTCCATATCCTCGCCAACACCTGCTGTCTCCTGAGTTTTTAACCTTAGCCATTCTGAGTGATGAGAGGGGAAATCTCAGGGTTGTTTTGATTTGCATTTCCCTAATGGTTAATGATGTTGAACATTTCTTAAGGTGTTTCTCAGCCATTCAAAATTCTTCAGGTGAAAATTCTTTGTTTAGCTCTGTACCCCAATTTTTAATAGGGTTATTTGGCTCTCTGGAGTCTACCTTCTTGAGTTCTTTGTATATATTAGCCCTCTGTTATTAGCCCTCTGTTGCATGTAGTGTTGGTGAAGACTTTTTTCCAATTTGTTGGTTGCCGTTTTGTCCTTTTGACAGTGTCCTTTGTCTTACAGAAACTTTGTAATTTCATGAGGTCCTATTTGTCAGTTCTTGATCTTAGAGCATAAGCCATTGGTATTCTCTTTAGGAACTTTTCCGCTGTCCTCCAGGGTCTTCTCCAGTTTCTTTTCTATTAGTTTCAGTTTGTCAGGTTTTATGTGGAGGTCCTTGATCCACTTGGAGTTGAGCTTAGTACAAGGAGAAAAGAACTTTTCTTGATACTAGATGTTTTGTACAACTCCAACCTCTATTTGGATCACACATGTAATTAATTACCTTCTTTAGGGAGTAGAATATCAGGTGTTTAGTTGTTGATGGCTTCTGTACAGAAGACCACTATTTACCACTAGTATTATAGAACCATCTATCTTAGCCTTGTTATTTTTTAAACTATTTTCTTCATTTTTTTTTTGGTTCAATTTTTCCCCTCCATTATCCAAATCATGTCTCCTTCCTTAATGTCTTTCTAACTAAGTTGAATCATTAATGTAGCTTCCTCTGTTTTATTCAGGTCTGTGAACTAATGTTTTCAGAGTTCTTTCCCATAGGCTTCAAAATTGTCCTGAAAAGCCACAGCTTCACCATAGTGCTGAGGATCACCAGACACATTCTCACTTCCTGGAATCATGGTGTTTCTGATTAGGATGGACTCATTAGCCTTGGCAGGGAGAACGTTCTCTAAAAGAGAAATATGAAGTAAAAATATGTACATTATTATGCAAACAAGGTTTACTCTTGTGTCAACCATCAACACTTGAGGACATCCACATCTTGCTGGCTCAGCTCCATGGACCACTCCCACTTCACAGCATATTTTTTGCAGCCATGCCACACTGTTGAATCAAATATGTAACTACTCAACTATTAAATCTGCCACTGAATGCATGTTTGAATACTTGCCATGGATTCTGAACATTATATCCTTCAATCAAGGCAGTTAAAACACAGATACATTGTTGTGATTGTCAAATTGACAGGATTAGGATTAAGATGTCCTTCTAGTCATGTCTAAGCAGGTTTCCAGGAAATATTCGCCAAAGGGAAAATCTTTCTCATTTGTGGAGACAACTCCCAACAGATGGCCCAGATAGAAAGGATCCAAGGACAAAAACAGTGTGTACCTTCTTCACTTTTGCTCATTTTATAGAATGTGACAGCCATGTTTATAGCCATCACCTGCTGTCATTACACCCCAGAATCTTTGGGTTTCAAATTTGCAGTCAGTACACAGAATTTTCTGTGGATTTTATTAGCATGTAGGCATGTAAAGCAATCAGCTCCATGGATTGAACAGCTACTACGTTCTCTGCATTTTGACCATACAACTAGGCACTATTGCAGTACTTTTTAACTACATTATAAACCAATTCAGCAAACAACCCATTTGCAGAACATTTGATTCTCTGTCTCTGTTCCTTTAGAGAAATATATATATCCAATACAAGTGCTGACTTCTTCTCCTAATGTGGAACATTGATAATGCTGAGTGAAAAACCTATCTATATAACTCTGCAATTTATCTTATGAAAATTTAATCAGAAACTATATATATGAAAATTAGCATCATAGAAGTTCTCTGAACTGAGTCAGAGTGTTATTTTCAGAAGGGAGTAGCTTTCTGTAGCACAAAGCAGAGGACTCAACCTGCGTCATCATCACTTTTCAGAGATCTACTATGAGTGTGATACAAACTAAATTCTTGAATTTTCAATAATAAAATAAATATTAGAGTACCTGAAGATATTCGATACTGAATTTTTAAAAAAGATTAGAAGATAAATGGTTTTTGCATTACTGAATTTAATGCTCCAGTGATCTAAGAAATTGAAAAATCAAAGAAAAAGCTGTAGAATGTGAGAAATCGAGTGTCTCTGAGAGAAATTATGTAAAGGAAACACTGATGCTAATATTGTCTCTCAGTGGTGAGAAAAGCATGACATGCCGGGCTTAGAAAATGGCTATGAGCTTAGAACCTAGAAGGCAGTTATTGCAATATGTCGCTTGGCCTTCAATAGTGATGTGTTAAAACTTTAAAGTGCACTTCCTGCCTGTTAAGTATGATAAAAATACTTATTCAGAAATAAATTTATAGTTATCCTGCACATCTGATGTACACTTCTATTTAGTGTTTCCTGGGATGCAATATTATTTTGAGAACACTCAACTAAAGACACATAAATTGATCAAAGTATCATATAATACTTCTTTGAAAAACATTTTTTATTCAAAAACTTCTGTTCTGTGTATATTCCCATTGGAAGCTCATATGCATTTTTGTTTAAATTGTATAAATTATCTTCAGTATTTATTGTATTAAAATAATGGTTTCTGTTTGATTCTTACAAAAGCCAGTTTATATTAATCTAGTGAATTTTCATAGGTGTGAGTAAATATAAAAATATGTAAATTATAGAAATAACCCAGATGACCTTCAATAGAGGGGTGGATACAGAAAATGTGGTACATTTAAACAATGGAGCATGACTCAGCTATTAAAAACACTGAATTCATGAAATTCATAAGGAACTAGAAAATATTATCCTGAGTGAGGTAACTCAATCACAAAGGAACACATATGGTACACACTCACTGATAAGTTGATATTAGCCCAGAAGCTCAGAATACTCAAGATACAATTCACAGACCACATGAAGCTCAAGAAGAAGGGAGACCAAAGTGTAAGTGCTTTGGTCCTTTTATGAAGGGGAACAAAATACTCACGGGAGGAAAGATGGAGACAAAGTGCGGAGCAGAGACTGAAGGAAAGGCCATCCAGAGACTGCACCACTTGGGATATATGCCATATACAGTCACCAAACTTAGACAGTTTTGTGAATGCCAAGAAGTGCATGCTGACAGGAGCCTGATATAGCTGTCTCCTGAGAGGCTCTACCAGAGTCTGACAAATACAGAGGCAGATGCTCGCAGCCAACCTTATTAGACTCAGCACTGGATCCCAAATTGAGGAGTTAGAGAAAGGACTACAGTAGATGAAGTGGTTTGTGAGCCATAGAAAGAAGAACAGCAACAACCAACCAGAGCTCCAAGGGACTAAACCACCAACCAAGGAGTACACATGGAGGAACCCATGGCTCCAGCTGCATATGGAGCAGAGGATGGTCTTATTGGGCATCAATGGGAGGAGAGGTACTTCGTGCTGTGAAGGCTCGATTTTCCCAGCATAGGGGAATGCGAGGGTGGCATGGTGGGAGTGGGTGGGTGAGTTTGGGAATAACCTCATAGAAATAGGGGGACCGGGAGATGGGGTAATGGGTTTCTGAGTAGAAACCGGGAAAAGGGATGACATTTGAAATATAAAGAAATAAATATCCTACAAAAAAAAAGAAGTACATAGTTTATGAGACATTTTTGTCTCTGTGTGTGACATATACCACTATACATGATTATATTCAGGTGCTCTCATTTTTATGTTATTTGTAAACATATATATATATATATGTTTACAAATATATATATATGCTATTTGTAAAGATATATGTATATGTATATGTGAGCTCTTCCTCTTTTTCTCCTCATCTTATTTTTTTCAACAAAAATATTTTATTTAGTCTTTGATAAATTCAGACATCTACACAATGCATACTAACCATGTATATACTCAACTTGTAGTTTAATTCATGGCAGGAAATCCCAGAACTTTCCGCACACTCTACCAATTAACCTTGACATGCCTCTTCTACAATTTTCTTCCTATTCATTGTTGTTATTAATTGTCTCCTGAGTGATGCCTCCTGTTTACTGATCTTGTTCACGTGGTATTGTAAAGGTATCCACAGTGTCAGTGAGGTCATGGGTAAAAGGGTCATGTCATTTCTGGATAACTGAATCCTATGGTCTAGCTCATACATTCTTTTGCCTCCCTCTTCTGTAATGTTTCTTGAGTCTATCTAGAAGGTATTGTTGACATGGATGTTCATTTATGGCTGATCAGACAGAAGTCACTTTTAATTAGTATATTTTCCAATTCCGAATCTCTACATTACCCTTTGACTGTTGCAAATAAAATTTTTCTCACAAAAGTTGAGTGTTGCATTAATCTATGATTATAATAATAAATATGGAAAAGGCACTAGAACATGTCATTAAGAAAAACAATAGTAGTAGGTTTATTTTTTTTATCTATTTATAAGGTTTACAGTACCAGTAATTTAAGTGTATTGGTCCTCAAATCCAGTTTGAACACAGTTGATTACCATATAACCTTTAGGCCACTATTGTACTTTGGGCACTGCTTGCCTAAGAGGTTAATATTGTAGTTCACAAGGTTGGTCATAGGAATACCAAGGCCTCCATAATAACTTCCAGAATTATTAATCCTGTTTAGTAGAAAAAAATCAAGTTTGTTCCAGCTTCATTTCATTATGTCCTAGAACTTAAGAAGGCTGAATTTTCAGCAATCCAGTTTTGGAGGATGACCAAGAATAATGGCAATAGTCGGTGTTATTAGGTGGCCTCTCAAGACTCATAGAAAGGATCCTATTAGTGCCACTGAGATTTTCAGATTTTTACTACTATCTCATTTCTTCTCACTTGACATATTTTCAAATACCATCTACTTTTCTGCAAATGTCATAATTTTATTTTTCTTTTGCCTATAATTCTTTTCCAATGCACATATAATCCACATTTTCATGACCCATTTATTATTTGATGGACCTAGGACTGATTCTCTGTTCTACCTGTTAAATCCAGAGCAGCAATGAACACATACATAGTCAGTTTCTCTAAGTAGAATACACGACTCTGGATACATTCCCAAGTACTATTAGTACTATTACTAAATTGTATTTCTAACTTATGTTTTAAGACAAGGTGTTATATATGATCTGCATCTCTCCTTCTTAGATGAATTAGTTGATGAGAAAGACTCTGGGACCATCTGATCCATGTTCTCACAAGTGTGATGGCAGATATGAGCTAAGATGCTTGCATTCATTTCCTTCCTTCCTTCCTTCCTTCCTTCCTTCCTTCCTTCCTTCCTTCCTTCCTTCCTTCCTTTCTTCCATCCTTCCTTCCTTCCTTCCTTTCTTTCTTTCTTTCTTTCTTTCTTTCTTTCTTTCTTTCTTTCTTTCTTTCTTTCTTTCTTTCTATCTGTGGATTCTGGGATCTCAAATCACGTTATCATGCATCCACTAACTAAGCGATCAACCAAACCTCTTTAAGAAAGATTTTTTAAACTAAGAGAAAAGAAACGGGGGAAGACCCTTGAGATCATGGACACAGGGGAAATTTTCCTCAACAGAACACCAATAGCTTATGCTCTAAGATCAAGAATTGACAAATGGGACATCACAAAATTACAAAGTTTCTGTAAGGCAAAGGACATTGTCAAAAGGACAAAACGGCAACCAACCAATTGGGAAAAAAATCTTCACCAACACTACATTCAACAGAGGGCTTATATCCAAGATATACAAAGAACTCAAGAAGGTAGACTGCAGAGAGCCAAATATCCCCCTTAAAAACTGGGGTACAGAGCTAAACAAAGAAATTTCACCTGAGGAATATGGATTGGCTGAGAAGCACTTAAAGAAATGTTCAACATCCTTAGTCATCAGGGAAATGCAAATCAAAACAACCCTGAGATTTCACTTCACACCAGTCAGAATGGCTAAGATAAAAAACTCAGGAGAAAACAGGTGCTGTTGAGGATATGGAGAAAGAGGAACACTCCTCCACTGCTGGTGGGGTTGCAAGCTGGTACAACCACTCTAGAAATCAGTCTGGTGGTTCCTCAGAAAACTGGGAATGATACTTTCAGAGGACCCTGTTATACCACTCCTGGGCATATACCCAGAGGATTCCCCAGCATGTGATAAGGATACATGCTCCACTATGTTCATAGCAGCCCTATTTATAATAGCCAGAAGCTGGAAAGAACCCAGATGTACCTCAACAGAGGAATAGATGCAGAAAATATGGTTTATATACACAATGGAGTACTATTCAGCCATTAGAAACAATGAATTCATGAAATTCCTAGACAAATGGATGGAACTGGAGAACATAATCATAAGTGAGGTAACCCAGTCTCAAAAGATCACTCATGGTATGGACTCACTGATGAATGGATATTAGACTAGAAGCTTGGAATATCCAAGACACAATTTACATATCAAATGATGCCCAAGAAGAAGGAAGCAGTGGCCCCTGGTTCTGCATACTCAGTGCAGCAGTGTAGGGGAATACCAGGACAGGGAAGTGGGAAGAGGTGCATTGGGGAACAGGGGGGAGGGAAGAGGGCTTATGGGACTTTCAGGGAGGGGGGATCCAGGAAAGGTAAAATCACTTGAAATGTAAATAAAGAATATATTGAATAAAAAATAAAAATAAATAAATAAATAAGAAGAAAAAAGAAATATTTTAAACTAAAAAAACATTATTCATTGAATATATTCTTTTTATCATTTTATCATTAGAGCTAATTATCTTTGAATACTGTTTTGTAAATATGATGCAAGTTAATAATATTGAATTTGTATTGACTTGCTTTAAAAATAGATATGTTGCTTGAAATATATATAAAAATAAGGTAAGTATTTACCTAATTCTTCATGAACCTTTCCATTGAAATTTGCTGATAATAATTTGGCAGAGATTTTAATAACAGGACTTAAGTTTCAAGTGTCACATATGGTTTAATACCCTATTGCAACTCTAATTCACAGTAAAAAATTGTTATGCAAGTACCATAGCATTTTCAGCTATGGGAATTATCTAGTATAACCATATTGTTTTCTGAATAGTACTAATTATACCTATGCATTTTGTTTACTATACAATTCTACCAAAATAACGCTTGCATAATTATGTTGGTTATGACTTACCACTTGGCACACAACACATTAAAATGTATACCCTACTTATAATGGTTATATTTCAGTAAATATCAATTGTTAAATTATTTTCTCATTCATTTTGTGATCATTGACATTGCAATATTTGCCATGCAATAAATGTTTTCAATCAAGCTGCCTACTTTATTTCCTATATAATTATCATGCTCACAACTACTGGAAGGAAAGACTCAATCTTTACAAATATACACAAGAGAGTACAAGAGGTGTTGTCTTTTTTATAGGTAATATTGTGTCTTTTTTGCTGTTTATGAATTAGTAAGCTTTGTCTGTAATGACAATGTTTTTTATTTTTAATAAGTGTCATACCATAGTTCTCTACAGTTTGTTTGGTAGGTCATTGTGAGTTGTGGGAGAAAAACATTCAAGGTTATACTATAGAATGGGTATCTTCAGGCTGACTATGCATTCATGGCAGCTTCTTGACTTTCTGCTGTGTTATTTTAAGCAAATAAATCAGTATTTGTCGTCATTCCATCACTGGCACAATCTTAGAGTAAGACAATACCTGTGGGACTCTATGTACTCAACATATTATTATGTTTTCTATTCGCAATCACCGCCATCTTCATCTTAACCTTCTGAAGGAAGCAATAAAACTAAAGCATGTATCTATCTTCTGGGCTAAGACAACATGAGCAATGACAATATATGCTCTTTAGAGAAGATTTAATGAATATAAATGGTAAAAACTCAGTTTTGAGATAAACTTTCAAAATCATAGCACATGTACTTGCAATTTTACCCCAAAATACATAGTGCTTTGAAACTGCAATGATAAGGTTGAAATTATCTTTTCTCTTTTTCCCCCATATTTGATGGATGGGGACACATATCCACTTGGTTGATCTTTAGGAGCTCATCTGGTTGTAGATTATCAGCATGGAATATTTCTTCACTGTTTAAAACAATGAAAACATAAAATTTGCAAGTAAATGCATAGAATTAGAAGAAATTCCGAGTGAGGTAACATAGACACAGAAAGAAAAATATAGTCTACATGCCCTTATATGTGGGTATTAGCTGTTAAGTCAATAACAACCAAGGTACAATTTATAGTACCACAGATGTTACCTATAGAATAGGAAACTAGGGACAACTATGTCCCTATAAAAGGAAAATAGAATAGTTGATTACTGATGGGTGAGTGAGGTCTAGAGAAGTATCAAATGAGAAGAGAGAGAAGACAGAAACAACCGGAGGAATATAGAGAGGGACAGCTAAAATTAAGAGCTGTTATGACCAAAGGCCATGTACATTCTGCCTGTCTCTGCATTCATATGTGTGCAAATATTGTTAATTTAAAGGCCCTTATTTCCTTTGTGCACCATAGCTCTTCTGGCTTTTACACTTTTCCCACCTCCTCTTCTCAAAGTTTCCCTGAAAATTGAAAGGAGGGATTTGATGAAGATATCCCATTGGGGGTGAGTGTTCCAAGTTTCCAAGCTTGCTTCATATTGTCTGGCTGCATTTGCTCTCATTTGTTCTGCTTTATGAGGAAGTTATTCTGATGACAGCTAAGCAAAACACGGATCTATGTGTATACTGAATGCCATTAGAAGTCATTTTATTGCTACAGTCTCAATGTTAACTAATTTTGTGAAGTGGACATTAAGTCAAATTGCATTACTTTACAAGTTGATTGCTTCACTTGCTGGCAAAATAACATTTTAGATCACTAGCTTTGTAGATAGATCGGTGTTTATGTCTTGCCTTTGGTAGTGTGCTGAGTACCTTTCTGTACCAAATGCTCTATCACATTGGTGTTAGCGTTCTATTTAGGCCTCAGCTTGATTTTTCCATATTAAATAAATTATAAAGTGTTAAAGACCACTGACTCAAATCATCATTGCCAACTTAATTAATGGAGACAATTAGTTAAAGGAAGCTTGTTAAAATTTGTGTACATGGGCTATTTCTGTCTAAGGGTGTGGTTGACCTGATCAGCATTAATCATTGGTGAGATAAGGGAGGACTGGATTTGGGACACAAATAAGCACGGTTACAGAAACAGAACTTAAGCATAACAAGATGCTCATAGCAACCTCCGGAAATAAAGATATGGTTGTAGATGCTCGTAACAAATTAGTCATAACAAGATAGTCATAACAATGTAGTCATAATAACAGATGGTCATAACAACATTTTGAGACAAAGCACTGATGCTGATTCCTGGATCAGGCAGTACAGAACCAGATGGTAACATGTGGCATGTAGCCCAATTCTTGAGAAACTTATTTAATCATAAATGTAATGAATCTAGTTTCTCTTTACTATAAGATGACTTTCACATCTAAGATCGAAGCAGGCTGGTTTATCAAAAGGTGCTGTCTTTAGTAATGGGAAATTGCTGTCAGTTTATGGCAGAGAAGCCTATAGATCTCAATATCCTAGGTTGTTGAGGGTTCCCATGGGACTTCTTTGGTCACAAAATCATTTATGTAACCCATCCAAGGTACTGGGAGCTTCAGTTATGACAACAGATATCCATGTAGGAGGCTTCTCCCTCATTACTTGATGGTTTAATTTAGATTAACTTCAAATATGTATGTATTTCAGGAAGTTTCCCTTGTATTAGGATTTCAAACTACTCCTCAAATGCCTTTTAATTTTAACTTCCTTCTCTAGCCCTCATTCATCCATCCATAATTATGTATTTATTTCCTTTTCATAGAGAGGTCTGTCCTCCTAGACATTTTTTTATACCTAGCTCTGTTCTATGGATTGTACTTTGGTTGTCAGGGACCTAATAGCTAATATCCATATATAAGTGAATGTATACCATATTTGTCTTATTGTGTTTGCATTACCTAACAGGATTATTTTCTTCTAGTTCCATCTATTTTACACCTGAATTTTTTGTTTTCATTTTAACAGTGAAATAATATTCCATTTTGTAATTGATGCATGTTTTCTTTAACCATTCATCTGTTAACGGTCATCAAGTTTATTTCAAATTCACAGCAATTATGAATAGAGCAGCAATAAATGTGGTTTTGCAATTCTCAATGGCCTCTGTTTTATATTTGACTTCATGTTTGTGTCTCAGTCTATACATTAATTTCCCATAAAGCAAAATATATCTTTGTTATAGTACTAAAAGTCTAAGATATATGCTAGCAATAGCAAGATAGAATTAAAATTTAATATCAAAATTTAGCTTATTAATATTCATTTCAAATAAATTTTATCCTTCTCATAAGATGAGTCCAAACTGTGTCCATATAAAATACAACATACACAGATATGTAAATTTAAATAGTAATGGGCATCTACTGTATATATATAACATATCACATAGTCATTAAAAATGAAAAAATACACGTTTTTACATGGGGTACATATTTACTATACATGAACTATAAGGGACATAGAATGCGGTTTAATACATTTAATTAGGATATACAATGCAATTTTGAAATAAAGTAATGGAAATGGGGTTAATATTTAAAAGAACAATTTATTAGACTGGTTAAAAGGATCAACAACAATAATACAGTAGCATCAATTTTATAGTAGCATAGATTTCTATATTCCCTGAACAAAAAATAAAAGTCATTTCCAGAATGTAAATACAGATGAAGGTCATGCAGACAGGGCTGCTTTTTGAAGAATTTATCTACTTTGGAGAAGCAAATTCCACCTCAGTCCACAAAGAGAGAAAAATGAGAGTTAGACGTTTTCCTTCATCAGATCATTGCAAGTGCCTACATAGTATCTCATGGATCAGTGAGACAGAGCTGCATCCCTGCTGATTGATCTTTAGAGATCAACTTCACAGGGACCCAGGTGGCATGGAGAGAGGCAGAAAATAGATATGGAAAAGTCAAATGAAAATACCAACACAATACCTCCATTTATTTGTGAAAACTATCACTACAATGAAATTTGGTGTAATAATATTTTATTAAAATTTTTATAAGGACTAGAAAACACTTTAATCATCATTAGAACATAAATAAGCTAATTGGCAATGGAATTGATGCAAAAAGTAATATATGTGCTTCAATATTGAAGCTTGTTCTTTTCAGAATATTAAACATAAATTTTATTAAACATAAGTCATCTATATATACAAGACTATAAGATTGTAAGATTTTCATACTTAATCTTAATTCAGAGTGATTAATTAAATTTACTCAATAACATGTTTAATTAGAGGACATCACCCAATCTCTAGTACATTTCTTCATAAGCTTATAAGTATTAAAGACTCTAAAGTTCTAGGAAATATTCAGTTTTAACTCAGCTAGTATCTTTCAAAGTTTATAATTTAAACATTTTGTTTTCCTTTTCCAGAAAGCAGATCTGTAATTTGTATTTATCATTACTCCATATTTATAGATCACGGTATAACAAATCAATATATGCAATGTGCAATAATTTAAAAAGATTATGTTCCAGTTTTCATTCCAAATATGCAAAGACTGTATGTGATAATGGCACATGATTCTGGGAGATATTGCACTCTTTCAACACTTTTATATAATGGATATTTCCCCCCAAAAGCATTAGTATTTCCTTTCTCTTCTGTTTAGGTCCATACAGATATTCTCTTTCCTTATTATTCATAAAAATGTGTATTATCATACATATAATTTAGATTAGGAATATCTCTTTGTCTATGACATTTATAAATGCACAAAAATTCATTCTTCATATTTTCATTAATAATAAAGAGACAATTTAATTTTCAGGTTCTGTTGGTAACAAATAAGAAATCTAACTATTATCTATCTCCAAAAGATTCCTTTTAAAAAATTTTTTGATTTATTATGATTGGTTACAAAGTAAACAAAAAAAGAGGGAAACGAATTAATGTAGAAATTCTTTATTTTACTTTTTTTTAATTGGATATTTTCTTTATTTACATTTCAAACGTCACCTTTCCTGATTACTCAACACCCCTCCCAGGAAACTCTCTATCCCTTTCCCACTCCCCCTGCTTCTATGAGGGTGTTTCCCCACCCACCTACTCCTGCCACTCCACCCTCAAATTCCTCTACACTAGGGTATCAAGCCTTCACAGGACCAAGGACCTCTCCTCCCATTGATGCTAGACAAGGCCGTCCTCTGCTACACATGCAGCTGAAGCCATGGGTCCCTCCATGTATACACCTTGGTAGGTGGTTTAGACCTTGGAAGCTCTGCAGAGTCTTGTTTATTGATATTATTAATATTTCTATGGGGTTGCAAACCCCTTTAGCTCCTTCAGTTTTTTTTCTAATTCGACCCTGTGCTCAGTCCAATGGTTGTCTGTGAGCATCTGCTTCTGTATTTGTCAGTGTCTGGCAGAGCATCTCACTAAACAGCTATATCAGGCTCCTGTCAGCATACACTTCTTAAAATCCACAATAGTGTCTGTGTTTGGTGATTGTACATGTGATGGATCCCAAGGTAGGGCAGTCTTTAGACAGCCTTTCCTTCAGACTCTGCTCTAGACATTATCTCCATATTTCCTTTGATGAGTATTTCTTTCCTGCTTTCTTAGAAGGACTAAAGAACCCACATTTTGATCTTCCTTCTTCTTTAGCTTCATGTGGTCTGTGAATTTTATCTTGGGTATTCCAAGCTTTTGGTCTAATATCCACTTATCAGAGCACATACCATGTGTGTTCTTCTGTGATTGGGTTATGCACTCAGGATATTTTCTAATTCTATCCAGTTGTCTAAGAATTTCATGAATCCTTTTTTTATTAGCTGAGTAGTTCTCCATTGTGTAAATGTACCACATTTTCTGTATTCATTCCTCTGTTGAAGGACATCTGTTTTTTTTCCATCTCCTTGCTTTTTATAAATAAGGCTGCTATGAACACAGTCCAGCATGTGTCCTTGTTATATGTTGGAGAATCTTTCAGGTGTATTCCCAGGAGTGGTATAGCTGGGTCCTCACATAATACAATATCCAATAAATTTTCCCAAACTGAATCCAAGGACACATCAAAATGATCATCCATCATGATCAAGTAGACTTCATCCCAGGGATGCAGGACTGGTTTAATATATGGAAATCCATCAATGTAATCTACTACATAAACAAACTCAAAGGAAAAAACCTCTCATGATCATTTCATTAGATACCGAAAAAGCATTGGACAAAATTCAACATACCTTTATGTTTAAAGTCATAGTATGATCAGGAATTCAGTGAATAAACCTAAACACACTAAAAGCAATATACAGCAAACCAATAATAGCCAACATCAAACTAAATGAAGAGAAACTTGAAGCAATTCTATTAAAATCTGGGACTAGACAAAGCTGCCCACTCTTTCCCTATCTACTCAACATAGTGTTGGCTTGAAGTGCTAGCTAGAGCAATTAGACAATAAAAGGAGGAAAATGGGATACAAATTGGAAAGGAAAAAGTCAAAACATCACTATTTGTAGATGATACGATAGTATACATAAGTGACCCCAACAATTCCACGAGAGAACTCACAAACATGATAAACAACTTCAGCACAGTAACAGGATATAAAATTAACTCAAACAAATCTGTTGAATATTTTTTGCAGTGTGTAAAAGCAAGTATCTGACAATAAAAAGAAAAAGAACAAACAACAAAACAAAACCCTTTGGTCAATGAGGTGAGGAAGAAAAGAGAGAGCAGAATTCTGAGACATAGGTGATATAGATTGACCTGGGCAGAGGGGATAAACCTGAAAAGAAGTAACTAACAAGACTTGAGACCTGAGACAGACTGACTCCTTGACAGGCTTCAAATTGGCAGTTTCCTAAACCTAAATCTCTGTATCCAAGAACTGGGCAAGCCCAGGCAAGACAGTTACAAAAAAACCCCAGGCTTCATGCAGCCAGTCAGAAACTTCTCTGCTGTCATAGCTGCCCTGCCACCTGACCTGGGCAATGGGTCAGTACCAGCTTCCAGATTTCCTCAGCAATAGTTTCCAGTACCCCTACCATCCACCCCAGCAATGGTTCTGGGATTAGAACCACTAGAGATAGAGCCAAAGATTAAGAAAAAAGGTCACCATGCCGGGCGGTGGTGGAGCACACCTGTGACCCCAGCACTTGGGAGGCAGAGGCAGGCGGATTTCTGAGTTCGAGGCCAGCCTGGTCTACAGAGTGAGTTCTAGGACAGCGGGGGCTACACAGAGAAGCACTGTCTCGAAAAACCAAAAAAAAAAAAAAAAAAAAAAGTCACCTACATACTCCAAGAATTTCTTAATGTGTTTTTCTCCTTTCCGTTCCTTTTCTTTTCTTTTCTTTTTCTTTATTTATATATTTTTTTATTTACATTTCAAATGATTTCCCCTTTTCTGGTTCCCCATTCCCCGCAAGACCCATAAGCCCTTTTCTCTCCCCCTGTTCCTCTATCTACCCCTTCCCACTTCCCTGTTCTGGTATTCTCCTATACTGTTGCATTGAGTCTTTCCAAAACCACTCCTCCATTCTACCTTGATCAAGGAAGAAATAAAGAAAGAAATCAAAGATTTCTTAGAATTTAACGAAAATGAAGGCACAATATAAACAAATCTATGGGACACAATGAAAGCAGTGCTAAGAGGAAAACTCATAGCTTTGAGTGCCTCCAAAAAGAAATTCGAGAGAGCATACACTAGAAGATTAACTGAGCAACTGAAAGCCCTGGAACAAAAAGAAGCTAATTCACTCAGGAGGAGAAGAAGACAGGAAATCATCAAGCTCAGGGCTGAAATCAGTCAAGTAGAAACCGAGAGAACCATAAAAGAATCAACAAAACCAAAAGCTGGTTCTTTGAAAAAATCAACAAGATAGATAAACCCTTAGCCAGACTAACCAAAGGTCACAGAGAAAGTATCCAAATTAACAAAATTAGAAATGAAAAGGGAGATATTACAACAGGTTTCAAGGAAATTCAAAAAAATCATCAGATCCTACTACAAAAAACTGTACTCAACACAACTGGAGAATCTGGAGGAAATGGACATTTTCTTAGACAGATACCAATTACCAAAATTAAACCAGGATCAAATAGAACATCTAAACAGACCCATAACCCCTAAAGAAATAGAAGGGGTCACAGATAGTCTTCCGACCAAAAAAAGCACAGGACCAGATAGTTTCAGTGCAGAATTCTCTCAGACATTCAAAGAAGACTTAACACCAATTCTCCTCAAACTATTCCACCAAATAGAAACAGAAGGAACACTACCCAACTCCTTCTACGAAGCCACAATTACACTGATACCAAAACCACACAAAGATCCAACTAAGAAAGAGAATTTCAGGCCAATTTCCCTTATGAATATCGATGCAAAAATACTCAATAAAATTCGTGCTCACCGAATCCAAGAACACATCAAAACGATCTTTCACCATGATCAAGTAGGCTTCATCCCAGGGATTCAGGGATTGTTCAATATAAGGAAATCCATAAATGCTATCCACTACATAAACAAACTCAAAGAAAAAAACCACATGATCATTTCATTAGATGCTGAAAAGGCATTTGACAAAATCAGCATCCTTTCATGCTAAAAGTCTTGGAAAGGACAGGAATTCAAGGTCCATATCTAAACATAGTAAAAGCAATATACAGCAAACCGGTAGCCAACATCAAACTAAACGGAGAGAAACTTGAAGCAATCCCACTAAAATCAGGGACTAGACAAGGCTGCCCCCTCTCTCCATATCTTTTCAATATAGTTCTTGAAGTCCTAGCTAGAGCAATTAGACAACATAAGAAGGTCAAAGGGATACAAATTGGAAAGGAAGAAGTCAAACTATCACTATTTGCAGATGATATGATAGTATACTGAAGTGACCCTAAAAACTCTACTAGAGAATTCCTACAGCTGATAAACAACTTCAGCAAAGTGGCTGGCTCCAAAATCAACACAAGCAAATCAGTAGCCTTTACATAGTCAAAGGATAAGCAGACTGAGAAAGAAATTAGGGAAATGACACTCTTCACAATAGCCACAAAGAAGCATAAAGTATCTTGGTGTGACTCTAACCAAACAAGTGAAAGACCTATATGACAAGAACTTCAGATCTCTGAAGAAGGAAATCAAAGAAGATCTCAGAAAATGGAAAAATCTTCCATGCTCATGGATTGGCAGGATTAATATAGTTAAAATGGCCATCTTGCCAAAGGCAATCTATAGATTCAGTGCTATCCCCATAAAAATGCCAACCCAGTTCTTCATAGAGCTAGAAAGAGCAATTCTCAAATTCATCTGGAATTACAAAAAAACCAGGATAGCCAAAACTATTCTCAACAGTAAAAGAACTTCAGGGGGATTCGGTATCTTGGACCTCAAACTTTACTACAGAACAATAGTGATAAAAACTGCATGGTATTGGTACAATGTCAGGCAAGAGGATCAATGGAATAGGATTGAAGACCCAGAAGTGAACCAACACACCTATGGTCACTTGATCTTCTACAATGGAGCTGAAAGCATCCAGTGGAAAAAAGATAGTCTTTTCAACAAATGGTGCTGGTTCAATTTGAGGTCAGCATGCAGAAGAATGCGAATTGATCCATTCTTATCTCCTTGTACTAAGCTCAACTACAAATGGATCAAGGACCTCCACATAAAACCTGACACACTGAAACTAATAGAAAAGAAACTGGGGAAGACCCGGGAGGACATGGTCACAGGGGAACAGTTCCTGAACAGAACACCAATAGCTTATGCTCTAAGATCAAGAATTGACAAATGGGACCTCATAAAACTACAAAGTTTCTGTAAGGCAAAGGACACTGTCAAAAGGACAAAATGTCAACTAACAGATTGGGAAAGGTTCTTCACCAACCCTAAATCTGACAGAGGGCTAATATCTCATATATACAAAGAACTCAGGAAGGTAGAACCCAGAGAACCAAATAACACCATTAAAAAGTAGGGTGTGGAACTAAACAAAGAATTTTCACATGAAGAACTTTGGAGGGCTGAGAAACTCCTAATGTGTTTTAAAGTGGGCCTGTAAGCAAGACACTTGGGCATCTCCATCGTGGTAGATGGTATATTACAGTGTGCTGGACTTCTGCTGAATAAAATACTCTTTGCTTTAGCATACTATTTGATTCCAGGATACCATTCTTAGGTGCATCATGAATGCCTACAAACTAAAATAACCTGGATTATTGAGATATCAGTCAGGGAAAAGAGCCAATGAATGGCCTCAACATTCAGTAATAAATAATTATTTTCAGAATCATTATGTCTGGAAACATTGTGGTCCAGTGGAAAAGCTCAGAGTTACCATGCCATCCACTTTTGGGCATAGAATCCAAACTTCGAAAATAGAAAGAAGCATTTCCCAGATACACAACCCCTTCTTAGTTCTTTTCCTTTAAGAGAAAAGAACAACCAAAAAAGTAGTTGGAATGTCAGGAAAAAATAAAAATAAAGAAAGCTTAGCAACCAAGGCTTATCAAGAGAAGCAGGTAGAGGGGAAAATCCAGAAAGGCAATCTCTTGAGTAGGAAATTCTTCTCTTCAACCAGATCAAGCACTTTCAATGCCTGACACCTGACATGGTTTCCTAGCAAGGTAGAAGGCTAAGAGAGAACAAATTAAGTCAGCTCATGCTGGTTGACATGTGCTGATCTGAGGAGCATCCTCATGTGCCCAACAAGTTTCCAGAGAAAGGAATGCATTGGGATTGGGGGAGACACAGATGCTTGTTACATGCAGGAAGCAGAAATGCCTCTCCCTATGAATGAAAAGAGAGGGTTGGGTTAGTGACAAAGTGAGGTCAAAGCTGAACAGGAAAAACCAGACACAGAGACAAAGAAGTGCAAATACAGCCAAACTTAACATCAGGTAAAGTCATACTGAAATGATAAACAGAGAAGGAGACTGGATGTGAAAAATCATAGACAGGTAACAATTTAAAATTAATTATATTAAAGGGAATAAGATAAAGCAAAAGAAAATGTGATAGTTGACCTAACTGTAATAAGCACATTATCAATTGTGATTATTACTATGCTGAAGTTTATTTATCCTAATCTCAGTAATCATAATGGGTTTTGATTCCTTCTTTATAAAGAGGGCATTAGAGATACAAAAAAGGAATTTGAATAAGAAAAGTATAAACATGAAAAGTGGAGACAGACCTTTGAAGAAAAATTAGTAAATAAAATTGAGAAATATACTAAGATATAGAAAAGAGAAATAAGGTCAGAGCCTACAATACAACCATATAATAAAAATGAAGAAAGTCAGACCACAATTGTTAGAAAACCAACCTTAGCTTTATCTATGACAAATGCCATCAGACAATGTCCATCCTCAGGAAGAATTTAGATGGCATCCCATAGAAAAACTAGATTCAAAAATTTTGAGGATGCAATTTTAATAGAAAATATAATTTCTAAATTCAAAGCCAAACTCTCAAATGTTTTAACTGTGGTAAGCAAAGTCATTTAATAAGGGATTGTAGGTAAGACATTACAAGAAAACGTGTTTGTTTGTTTGTTTGTTTGTTTTCTAGACATAATTTAAAAAAGAAATCCCCTGCCTTCTGACATATGCAGAAAGTGTGTTTCAAAAGCTGGGACTGGACTATTGAATGTAAACCAACAAGGGATAAACGTTGTAACCCGTTGTCAGGAGATGCAACAAGAGGCTCCAATATCAAATACATGTTAGTCATCTTAAATTAGCAGTGGAGAAACTCACCCACAGAGCAATTAAATTACACTGTTATGGATATAGGCATTAATTACACTGATACCAAAGTCATAGCAACCTTAATAGATAAAACAGAAAACTCAATAAAAAAACAAAAGCAAAAGCAAACAAACAAAACCCAAATATTTTTGGGAAACTGCTATAAATACTGAGACCAAAATTAAAATCACAGGCAGATGAAATTGAAATTAAAGGCTTAATAGATACAGGAATGAATACAATACTTGCACAGAATTCTTGAAATCCAAGGTATGTATACACCACTTAGGAAATGGTATATAATCTCAGGTAAAGAAAAGTCAAAAATGGATTAAATGCACAGGGCCACAATTTCAAGTGAAAAAATTAAAGCTTGAATATAAAGAAAGAGTCATAAAAATGTTAACACAAATTATTGATCCTTCTACATGGGATGGTTAAGACATGAAAATTTCTACAATCTAAGGATAGCCAGAAAATATTGTTGGCTGCCGCATCCTCAAGGTTATCATGCAATCCTTTCATTTGGCATAAATAGAAATTTATATTGACATTTGGATATACAATCCAAACTAACTTATCAATAAATTAAAAGACAGTTGTTTAGCCTGCTCAAACCTAGACCTCAGAATTATCCTTAAGTAAATTATTCACATTGAACATTCCATGAATGTGTTATTGCAGAAATATGTATTATGTGTAAAAGTTTATAGGTTCACAGAGAAATAATAACCAAAACTAGCCTTGTTTTACACAATGGAGTACTATTCAGCCACCAGAAACAATGAATTCATGAAATCTTAGACAAATGGATGGATCTGGAGAACATCATTAAGTTAGGCAACCCAGTCTCAAAAGATCAATCATGGTAATGCACGCACTGATAAGTGGATATTAGCCTAGAAAACTGGAATACCCAAAACATAATCCACACATCAAATGATGTCCAAGAAGAACGAAAGAGTGGTCCCTGGTTCTGGAAAGACTCAGTATAGGGGAATACCAGAACAGGGAAGTAGAAAGGGTTGGGTGGGGGAATAGGGGAGGGAAGAGGGCTTATGGTACTTTCGGGGAGTGGGGAGCCAGAAAAGGGGAAATCATTTGAAATGTAAACAGAAAAATATATAGAATAAAAAAAGGAAAAGATTTATGTCAAGGATGCTAGAAGGAGACTGAGACACTGAGACATATTTAATCCAAAATCCTGTTTCATCCAACCTCAGATATTTACTACATCTAACTCAATTCAGGTTTAAATCACAAGCTAGTCAAATAAAATTGTCCTGGAGATATAAGAGAATACTTTTAATTAATAGCAAGAGTCCAATTAGTGTTGCCTAGATAGATAGATAGATAGATAGATAGATAGATAGATAGATAGATAGATAGATAGATAGATAGATATGGGACTCTCCTTGGCACATGACTGACCTTCTAGAGAAGAAAGAATATTGATAATGTATAACCAGAAAAAACTGTGTGGGGAGGAAAGGAGGATGAGTACAATTAAAACCTGTTGAACACTTACATGATGTATGTATAATGTATATGATGTATGTATAATGCCTGCTTTCTAAAATTTACATTCACACATGTATCAGTGGATTTAAATTATATATATCTTTTTATACATTTTTCAAATTGTATTCTTTTTGTTTCTGGAAACATTAGTATATAACACTCACAGAATTAATTTTTTGCTCCTATATGCCTTCACATTGGAGATATGAATTGGTAATTGGTTCTGGACAATAAGAATTTAATCTTATTTCATGTTTTCTTGTGCTATTCTTTCTTGATCTGTATTTATTTATGTTTGTTATGTCTATTTGATGATCATGACTTTGTTTATGGAAAAGACTTATACTTAATCTATACTTACAGTAAAATAGTAGTAAACGTATGCTAAATGGGAGGACAGGGGAAGAGAAGGGGGCTTACGGGACTTTCGGGGAGTGGGGGGGCTAGAAAAGGGAAAATCATTTGAAATGTAAATAAATTATATCGAATAAAAAATTAAAAAAATAACCCATTTAAAGACTTTAATATCACAGTTTTAAAATATCACTATGTAAAATGCATAATTTATTAGTACTGCAGTGGCAAGAATATAAGAGAAATTTCTCCATCCAGAGCTGTACGGCTGCTTAGAGTCTAAACGGACCTTTTCCCACCTCATAACTGTAAAATCACATTTTAGTAGCAGTCATGCCAATGTAATATACTTTCAAACTATCCCTCTCTGACCACAAAATTCAGAGAAATAGCATATTTTAAAAGTTGGCTCATGATGGTAGCTCTCCAATAAAAGCCAATTATTCTGGAATATTCAGGTATTAAAATGAATCACAATGCTCTTCCACCACTGGAGTCTCATGAAACACTTTCAAGGCAGAAATGCAGTTTAGTTGAAATAACAGATGGACTAAATGCCCCCCTGAATCCAATTTAACAGATATCATGGTGGCCATTCTTTGAGGGAGGCTGCCTTGCTCTGAAATTTTTTCTTCAACATTGGAGACCATTTGGAAATAAACATTGTTGCTTTTGTTCAGGAGTTTACTGATCATCTTGTGAAAACCCACACCAGAGTCTCTGTTCAGAGGACCCAGGCTCCAGCTGTGGCTACCACATAGGGGTTTTTATACAAGACCAATAAATGAATTAAGTCTGCAAAAAAAAATTAGACATATAGAATTATGAGTTAGGATGAGTTCATGACAAGACAGTCATTCTTAGACTACAGCACAGGAGAAAAATCAGCACAGACCGACAAGGCAGGTAATATGCAACTTGGTTTTATTTTCTTTTGTAACTTTATTTCTCTTAAGCACCACATTGATCGGCATATACTGCTTGTCTAATTAATTGTAGTTAGAGAAAAATTCTTCTAGATGACATGTAAACAATGTTAACTTATTTTTTCATGGTTCTAAAGAAATATCAAATGTCATACTCCTGTTTTTACATTGTTAAACATATATAAATTTAAAAGGCACTGTTTGTTTTTCAATCTAGGTCTTATTTCTGCCATTTAACACATAAATTTTAAGATAGAAATTACAGATAAGTTATGAGTCACAAAAGTACCTTGTTAGACATGGAGAACTTTCTAGGGCTTTCAACTTAGCAAGAACTATAGATGCGAATTTGTACAATCCCTACAATAACTGTGGCAAACATTCTTCTAGATCATATAAAGAACACCAGGCTACTTATTTTGAGCATATTTTAATTATGTCAAAAACATGAAAGAATTATGATTAAAAATTACTATATATGTGTGTTTATTTAAGTTCAAAGAAGTGTCATCAAGTAAAATAAAATAAATGTTTAAATATTTTGTTTAAAAAAAAGCAACCGTAAATGAAAAAATCATGCTTTGACGTGGGCTGTCAGAATGGTTCACCGGGCAACAGTGCTTTGCAGTGTGAAGACATTCTATCTCCAAATATTGGATCTCCTGTTTAAGAAAGAAGGAAGATGTGATAGTGGGTGTGCCTCTATAATCCCAGTACCACTAAAGTATAATAGAGACAAAGGCAAATGAATGACTCAGACATTTGTGGGACAGTTACTTAGCCTGAAGTATCAACAAAGTTACCAGCAATTGAGAGCCTGCTTCAGTAGGGCAGACAGAGAGAACCACCACCAAATGCTTGTGTTCTGATTTCTGCAAAGCATTGTAGCAGGTATAATCATGTATTGACACACATGTAATGTGGACACACATATGTGTTTATGTGCACATAAAAAGAAGTAATGGAAATTATTATTAGTCAATCTAAAGCTATTGTTCATATTAATTTCTCTTTTTTGTTCAATAATTTCACATAATGACCAACATGTAAATTAGAACAATGTTGTCATATTTCAAATTGTAAGGTATAGGTGGAAGGTAATTTATTTGAACATAACACAAATGAGCCACATACTCTGATAAGACATATCATTTCTTATCTGACTCATTCTTCCATTTATTTGTGCAGTTAGCTTATTTACCAGTGTTTCTAGTCAGCATGCATTTTCTGCATTTGTGTAAACATTTTTGCTTCCCCCTGAAATGAGTGGCTTCTTTCCCACCAGATGGCAGGTTATGCTAACTTCACCAACCGGAACTCGCAGAAAAATTGGATGAAGTTTATGGCCCTTAAATTTAAATACAAGGCAGAGTAACAGAATTTGGCAAATTCGTGGCATTATCTACATATTGTAGGTTATGATGTAAACCACCAGAAGGCATAGAATTTTAATCTCCCATCTGTGATTTAGATATGAAATTCTTCTGCATCATATTTTAAAAAAAATGTATGAAATAAGCAAAATAAATATAATGTAGAGAAAGAGCAAGAAAGATCACATCCACACACCTGAAGTTTAGTGATTTAATATAACTAAGCCCTAATTCATTTGAAATGAAATTATCATTTTTAAGTATAAAATACTTATTATGTTTAAAATACCAGCTTTGGGAATTGATGCTCAGTTTTCTTTTTTCTTTTATTTACTAGATATTTTCTTTATAAATTTCAAATGTTATCCACTTTCCTCATTTCCCCTCCAAATATTCCCTCCTCATGCTCACTAACCCACCCACTCCCACTTCCCTGCCCTCGCATTCCCCTACACTGGGGCATCGAGCCTTCACAGGTCCAAGGGCCTCTCCTCTCATTGATGTCCAACAAGGCTATCCTCTGTTACACATGCAGCTGGAGACATGGGTCCCTCCATGTGTACTCTTTGCTGGTGATTAATTCCCTGGGAGCTCTGGTGGTACTGGTTGGTTCATACTATTTCTTCACCTATGGGGCTACAAACTTCTTCAGTTCCTTTGGGTCCTTTCTCTATCTCCTCCATTGTGGACCCTTCCACAATGGTTGCTCTGTTCAATGGTTGGCTGAGAGCATCTCTCTCTGTATTTTTGGATGCCAACAAGTGCTTGCTGATAGGAGCCTTGATATAGCTGCCTCCTGAGAGGCCTTGCCAGTGCCTGACAGATGCTAAGTTTCCTAAATTTAGAAACTATCTCAATCAGAAGGTTAGAAGGATCAGTGGTTGAGAGTACATACTGCTTTGTACTGAACCTGAGTTAGGTTTCCAGTATTGTAAGACATCCGGATAGATGTCTCACAATCAACTGTAGTTTCAAATCCAAGGTATCCATCATCCTTAACTGGCCTCATCTGTACCATTCACTCACTCTTTTCCCACCCTGCTCCCAACACATAACAATAATAAATAAATAAATAAATAAATAAATAAATAAATAAATAATATAACACATTCTCTAAATATATATTACTCTATTTTGTTACTATTACAAACGCAGCTAAGTAAAGATTGCTATCAAGTAATATACTCAATTTATTTGCCTAGTAGAGACTTCTTAAGGTACCTGCTCTTATTGTTACTGAGATTTGTAACAATGCTGTTATCTTTCATTGTTAAGTAAAAGGATTAAAAGGATAGTTGTCAGACAACATACTAACATACTCACATGATAGTTATGTTTATTGCAACTTCTCTGTCACCTAGATGAGTAGATTTTATAGTTTAGATAATTGGATCTATACAGAATTCTATGTAGTTATTTTAGTAATTTTTTAATCTAATTGACATGTTGAAGAGAAGCAGGTTCTATGGGGATAAATAAAGTAGTTTTAAGTATAACTTGCGAGGCTCTTAAGGAAAAAAAAAAGCAATGAAATTGGCATGTACTCTGTAAAGAATCCCTGATCTAGACACTGTCCTGTTACCTAAGGTATATTGACTTCAAAATAAATGCAAATTTGTTTGTTCCTAATATATAGAAATAGGGACTGGAAATGCTATACACAAATATAATATTTCTAGTCTTTAGGATGAGAAACTATAAGTGCTTTGTAGGTCTTTGTTTCAAAAAAAATTACTGAATACACTATTACAGCTGTCAGCCATGAAATCTAATGGCTAATTAAGATTATTATATATTATTAAAAATATTGTTGTAATGTTTTATTTTTGAAAGTACATAGGTTTTATTGATATGTTTTTATAGTTAATAAACATTTATTCAATAAATACAGGAATAAACTGTTCTCAAAATGGCAAGTACTTTAGGTTTAACATCTGTAAAAACAAATGGGAACAGCAGAGGAGAGAACCAATATTTTATTGAAAGAATTAATATGATACACAGAATACAAAATATTTAGTAGTGCTTATGACTTCAGATATTTTTTAAAAACTCAGTTTTCATGACTGGTAACATTAGTATGTGGTAATCAAATAATTTCCTTTGTTTTTTTGTTTCTTTGAAAATTAGTAATTTTGGAAGAATACTAAAGTTTTTAAAGATAAATATGAATCACAGAGATACCTAGGATTCAAATATTTAAATCAGTATTTCTGATTATTGCTTTATTTATCTGAAATAATTTATATATAGTGTCTTCTGAAAGTAAATACCATCTTGAATGCCGGATTATAACCAAATGTAAAATTGCATTTATATCATGTATAAGCTATTCTCAAATAATGGATTATATTGCATATCTTTAATTTACTTTTGTACCATATCACTGAAGAAAGATGGGTATAGAAGTTTATTTGTAAAATTAAACGTGACTCAATTTTTGTATTTTTTCTTAGTCAAAGAAGAGACACTGCACAGCTATCATAACTATTAAATTCACCAGAATATTCTCACATTAAAGATAAAAATATCCAGCTGGAGGAATCAGTGTTTAAAATCGCTGGCTTCTTTTCCAAAGGCCTCATGTTTGATTCCCAGACCTTTCATGGCAACTTACAATACTCTACCTCCAGTCCCAGGTAATCAGATGCTCTCTCTTTGCTTATAGTTGTTCTACATGCGCAGCTGTACAGGATTACATGCAGTCTAATCACCTAGACTTACAAAATCATAACCTAATAAAACCTGCTCCTTCATAGCATGACCGAAATGAAAGCACATTATTTGAGTTGAATTTTCACTATATTACAGAGGGCATTTTTATATACTTAAAAATACATATGAATTATATTTATTGTTTGTCAAGTCCTAAATTTTTTATAGATTTGCAAACTCATTCTAGTTTGAAATCCCTGCAACTATCTCAGTAAGACAAATAATACTCAAATTTATTGAATCACTTCTCTTGTTACTTAAATGAATGGTACTTTAAGCTATGCATTTATCTATTCATGAGTGTGTATGTGTGTGTGCATGTGGGGGTATGTGTTTAATGTGTATATTTCCATATGTGTCAGATCCACAAGCTCATATGAGAAGAGGCAAGAGTAAAGATTGATAGTGGATTTCTTCCTATGGTAAAATCAGCCTCAATTTTTGAGGCAAAGTTTTTCACTGAAACTGGGGCTTTTGGTCTCAGAAAATTGGATTTGCCAGTGAGCCCCCAGGAGATGACTATCCTTATGCATTCCTCAACAAAGCTGAAGCTATACATATGCATCTCCAAGTCATGTTTTTATGTGCCTGGAACCCAAATTCAGGTTCCCATCCAGAGCAGTATGTTCCCAATCCTTGTGCCACCTCCACAGTCCCTGAAATAACAGTTCAATACTAAAATATAATTAAAATTTAATCATATTAAAACCCACAGATATGCTGTCGAATAAAGATTATGAAATAAAGATCTGTCATGAGCCACGTTTTTGTTTAGTCAATTATTTTCCAAATTAAAACAATTTAACATGTGCTTTTCCTATTACCTATATATGTAATATGTTAATTGTGTTTAAATGACTGTAATAATTCTTAATAGTTTTAGATGATATAGTTCATGCTATTAATCCTCTTTGCTATTGAAAGCACTTAAGTTACGTTTCTTCTTGGGAGTACTTCTGCCAAGCTGAGTCCATTTATCTAAATTAAATTTAATTCACTTCTAATATTCTTTTCTCTAAAAGTTCCTATGACTACATTGCACTCAGATTTCCACTGCTTGGAGAAATTACAGATTTAATCTTGTAAATTTAAAATTGAAATAGGTACCAAGGCATCCAGTAATGTTTAAGGCAGCTCATTTGAGAAATTCAATATAGAATTTATAATTATTAATGTATCAGAGACACTCTGGCTGCATGAACAAAGAACAAAATTGATGATACATGAAGTATGATCTAAATCTTTATTTCTTAAGAACATGATGATCAATAAAAGAGAATTTTCTTAAATATTTCAAGCTATTTTAATAAGGATATTTATAGCAAGGTTTTATAAATCATGAAAATTGAATTTGATTCACTCATAAAACCATAGATTTTTAACACTAAATTGGTTTAATACTTGTCAGATTTTTAAACATTTCCTAATGTGTCAAATTTCTTGAGGTACTGTAAAGGTCATATCAGATTTCAACTTAAAAATAAAATTAAGATATTTTTAATTCAAATTAAAAAAGAAATATGTAAAACTTTCCTAAGTACACACACACACACACACACACACACACACACACACACACACAGACATACACACACACATACATATATCATTACAATTAAATCTTTAAAAAATACGCACTATAATAATTTTGTTGGGAAAGCAAAGGGAACTGGGATAAATATTGAGCTACAACTGGGAGGCCACAGTAAAGCTATATGGAAAACTACTGTTTTCTAAACTAATTAAAGGTTAACTTAAAAAAAATCACTTAAAATGGAGATATTTTGTAAAAATCTTAATTCCAGTTCTGTAATTTGTGTATGATTAATCAAAAATTCCAAATGGCAGGTATGACATAATCATGACTCCCTAAGAACTGTTCATCAACAAGATGCCAGAGACACCTAAAATAGCATAAGATAATACCTTTGCTAGTGTTTTCATATAAGAAACCAAATGGTAAGATTCTATTAGCAAACAAAACATATTCTTTGTTTATCAGACCTAAGCTGGAACTGCCTAAGACACTTTCTGCAAACTAGCTAGTTTTCATAGTGCTGGAAGATCTTATGGATGCCCTTGAGAGAGTAGTCATCACTGATCTTACCCGCCATTGGGTCTGAGTACACAACACTAAACTGCCAGACAAGATATATCTCCTGTTAAAATAGTGACATGTTTGTTATGGGGATAACAAACCACTGAACAACAAACTACTGAGTTCATCTGGTAACATGAGGGAATTCAAGCATGGTCCTGTGAACCTTGTCAGTGGCCTGACAGGCTATAGACAACACAGATGGAACCATTTTATCAGCTAAGATGACATTTTGTTTAAACTGTCTCCAAAATATTCATATTTTTATGAATTATTGATGAATGTTGTTCTCAGTTTAATCATAAGAACCTCTTTACATAGTCAATGATAATTAATCCTAAGGTATGTGTATGTGTATATGTATATGTGTATGAATACACATATACATACACATACACATACACATACATACACATACATACACATACATATATACATACACACATATTATATATATATATATATATATATATATATATATATATATATATATATATATATAATCATTCCATTTGTTTGTACATCTCAAATGATATATCACTTCCAGGTTACCCCCTCCATCAACACCAAAACCCCATGATATCCCACTTCCCAGTTAACCCTCCACCAACTCCCATCTCACATCTGCCCTCCCTCCCATTTGCCTGTTTGAGGGTGATCTCCCACCCCTTCCCACTCTCCTGTTCAACTGCTCCAGCATCCCACTACACTAGGGTATCAAGTCTTCCCCTTTTCTCAAGGTGTTGAAATGTCACTGTTGTATATTCACTTACTATAAGGTTTAGGGAATGTCACAGATGAGAGGGAACAAAGAATTTAAGAGAGAGACACTGGAGAAGAGCTCTGTGGAATGCACACTTCTGCATGGCCCTCCATGAACTTTCAGCAGCTGTGGTGGTCAGTATGGGCCTTGGAAAATATTGGACTCATCAGTTTCCAATATACATGGGGTTCATTGGATTCTCTGGTGGTAACTGGAAGTTGATGACTACTGAGGATGAGCAGTTGCAGTTTTTAATCATCAATTACCTATGTTTCAGTAAATAGCCCCTCATCTATGGTCATGTAGAAAACCCTAGTTTAGCCCATGGCATCTGAAACAAAAGCAAAATAAAATACATGAATGTGAGAATGTGCAGGATGGAAGAGGTAATATAATAAGAGATAAGTAATATTAAACCCTTTCAAAAAACTCATGTGGAAACCTATCAATAGAAGCCAATATTTTATATATAAATAATTGGTAATATATTATATATAGTATATATGATATACAATGTATACATTATATAGTTTATAATTGTAAGTATAATTTATATGAATATATTATACTTACAATTATATATGTATATAGTATATATTATATACATACATGTGTATTATTGTGTATACATATAAACAACATATAAGTGTACATATATAATGTATTATGTGTTACTTGTTATACTATATGTAATATAGTATATATATATATGTATATACATAATACACACACACACACACACACATACACACACACACATCAATGGAGTTACCCAGTAACATGACAACAACACTCCTAGTAGATTCATAAGCTACAAAATGCCCATTTCAAGGAGTGAGTTATTTCTTTTAGAACTATTAGACCATGAGGTTAACCATGATACCTTACTGCTAATTCTCTTATACTTCGGTTCTTGATCATGAGACTTTATTCTGAAAGTAAACACACACTGGCATCATAGAACATGGAGATATCAAGCTGGTACCCACCTGGAAGCGTGATCCCTTCTTCTTGGGTTTTACAGTGTTTGAAAGCATCTCATCCACTCCCATCCATTTAGCACAGAGCAGCAGCAGAACCTATGAACTTCCCAGCCTTGAGCTGCTGACGAAATTTACTATGCTTTATATGTACTTGTTCCTCTCATTTATTTGTTTCTTTTCCCAAATAAAACCTTCTTAACTTTTGAATTATAGAATGCATTCATTGGCTAAATATTTATTTCTTCAAAAGTTAAATTTGTTTCATAAGTTAAAGACATTCACACATGTCTGAAAGCACGATGAACAGATTATGGCAAAATAAGTTCATTCTTTTCACTCATGATGCATGTTCACAGAGATTCTATGAAAAAATCTAAAAACAGTACAGTCCCAAATAGCTTAACCTGCATCTTATAAAAGAAAATGTTAACACAATTTTGAATAACAACCTTAGCTGTGTCATAAGATTAAACCTAGTAAAGCTATCATCCTCTGAGAAAAAGATCCTTGGAGAGAAATAATTGATTTTATCAGAATGAAGAATAGCTCTCACTCTACCAGCAAACCCAAGCTTAATATATTTTAGAAAAAGATCAATACCTTTGATTTTTCTCATGTTCTTTTTCCCAGAGAATGTCTCGTCCTTTCATTTGTGATCTGAAAAACATGCAGTAATCCTTTCTAAAATCAAGAACAATAGATATGGGTATTAAAGTAAAAAAATTAAATAACCATAAAGAACAATGCCAAATTAATGTGGGTTCAAAGACTGTGTTCCTTCTCCCAAGAACACTGACAGTTTACTCAATAAGACAAATTATAGCAACAAACAAACAACTTCAAACTATGCATCATGTTACTTGGACAGACTATATTCACAAGCTGCAGACTCTTTGTATTATAGAAAGATAGCCATTTTATAGAAATACATTTAAACAATATTTAACTCAGTCTTAGCTAGAGATGACTATCATTCATTTTTATCATTTCATAGGAATGGAATTATAATCATTCATCTTGTCATCAAAATTTACAAAGTATGTACTTGTGACAGTGATTATCCTGGTCTTCTGCTTCCAAAACTATACAAAGAAAGTAATATAGACAAAGAATTGGAAGTAAAAGTTCCATGTGTTCATGGCAGTGTAGTCTCCCCTGCTCTTTTGAGGTCCTATGTAAAGAGTTCTGAATTTCTTCCTCACCATTGCTGTACAGATGCTTGCACAAATCTTACACATCAGTGAAACTTATGCCAGGATTGTTCTCTTCATCATGTTGCTGGTAATACATTTCTTTCAGGCTAGAGGTATGCTAGGGAAGTAAGCACAGAATACAGAGGCAGAATGTTTGCTTATCTTGAACCCCAACACTCAGCAACTGTCTTCAACTGAGACAACACGATGCTCTCCAATAGCATAACCATAACAATGATGGTTAACAGAGAAAAGAACCTGATGCTTCCTGTGCTTGCACCTAAAAAGCAGAGGCAAGTAAAACAAGAAAAGTGTTGCTGACGTTTAAAGTTACGTCAAATATGAACAAAATTGAGAGCTGACGTTTGCAGAGTAACCATGGCAGGTTTTAGACTGTCTGATCTCTATCCTAGGACATGCCATGCAGAGTTTACCTGTTCCCTCAACCCCCAAAGAAAAAGTATTGTTGCTAAGAGAGTAGGTGATATTTCTGTAATCGGATGTTATCTATCAGATTTGTGATTCTGGATTTTAAGATAAACTAATGAAATATTAGGAAAAAATTATAGTGATAGACAAGGTTGGATAAAGGATTGGCTTCCGGTTTAGTTCAATGAAGAAATTTCTCTAAAAACATTTTTGTATCATTGGAAGAAAATATGTTGAAGCTGTTTACTTTACAGAATCTGAAAAAATATACAGGTATTGGTGTACTGTCTGGTTTTGAGTGTCAACTTGACACAGGCTGGAGTTATCACAGAGAAAGGAGTTTCAGTTAGGGAAGTGCCTCCATGAGATCCAACTGTGAGGCATTTTCTCAATTAGTGATCAGAGGGGAGGGCCCCTTGTGGGTGGTACCATCTCTGGGCTGTATTCTTGGGTTCTATATGAGAGCAGGCTGAGCAAGCCAGGGGAAGCAAGCCAGTAAGAAACATCCCTCCATGGCCTCTGCATCAGCTCCTGCTTCCTGACCTGCTTGAGTTCCAGTCCTGACTTCCTTTAGTGATGGACGGCAATGTGGAAGTGTAAGCTCAATAAATCCTTTCCTCCCCAACTTGCTTCTTGCTCATGATGTTTGTGCAAGAATAGAAACCCTGACTAAGACAAATTGGTACCAGCGTAGTGGGGTATTCCTGTGACAACCTGACCATGTTTTGGGGAGGACTGTGGAAGGACTTTGGAACTTTGAGCTAGAAAAGCCATTAGAATATTAAGAGCTCGGTGGAAAGTTCTGTAGGACCTTGGAAGACAATGTTAAGAACAGTGGAAAAGATGGAGGCATGGCTTGTGAAATTTCAGAGGGAAGATTAAAGACTCTTACAGTGGCCATGTTTTGATTGTGAAGATTCTGTGGTTTTGGTTAGCTGGGGCTGAAGAATCAGCTGTGAGTAACAAGATACCAGAACCACTAAAGGAAACCTTTGTGTTACTGGGACTATTGATGCTGGTTAGCTGGAGCTAAGAAATTAGTGGTGATTAAGAAGAGACCAGCATCACTGAGATGAAATCTTCTGGGAAGTGTTTTCTGAGAGCACAGAGAGTGTGTTCCAGAGATAGCCATAGTTGTATTTTGTGCTGTGGCTGGACTTGGTACTGTGTAAGAGTCACCCAGATGGTACTGGTTTTGAAGGCATGAAGGGGTCATGAAGAGCATCTGAGGCTCTTGGCACAGTGAGAGGCCATGAAAGGCCATTGGTGAAGGTGCAGCTTCAGTTGCAATTGATGGTCCAGGACTTGAAGGGGTCATGCATAGAACCAGAGGCTTGTCACCATGAAGAGAGTCTATGAGAGGCTATTGGTGAAGCCTAATTACAGTGGAAAATAGTAGCATTTTGGAGATGCCAGTACCATGCAATGACCACCAAGAACAGCAGCAGCAGTGGAGTACAGGCAGCTGGAGCCTAGAAGACAAGCTGTGTGCTACAAAGGGCAGAGCTGGAGAAGTGAAGCAAGCCCTTGGAGGAGCCCAGAAGGTCGTGAGTTGGATCCCAGACATTGAACCATTGGAATTTTGAGTTTTGCTTTTGGTTGTGACTGTACCCTGATATGTTTCCCTCTTCAAGGAAGAAAGTATTTTAGTGGAGCCCACAGTTAGAGACTTTGAATTTTTAAAAGACTTTGAATTTTAAAGATATTGGACATTTTAAAGTGATTGAACTTTTAATATGCAAAGACTGTGGGACTTCTAAAGTAATTTAGATCTTGGGGATGAATAAGAAAGTAAGGGTTGAGGCTTAATAGTGATGTGTTTGTGTGTCAAGTTGACAAGGGGTCAATTGTACTGGCTGGTTTTGAGTGTCAACTTGACACAGGCTGGAGTTATCACAGAGAAAGGAGTTTCAGTTGGGGAAGTGCCTTCATGAGATCCAGTTGTGGGGCATTTTCTCAATTCGTGATCAGAGGGGAGGGCCCCTTGTGGGTGGTACCATCTCTGGGCTGTATTCTTGGGTTCTATATGAGAGCAGGCTGAGCAAGCCAGGGGAAGCCAGCCAGTAAGAAACATCCCTCCATGGCCTCTGCATCAGCTCCTGCTTCCTGACCTGCTTGAGTTCCAGTCCTGACTTCCTTTAGTGATGAACTGCAACGTGGAAGTGTAAGCTCAATAAACCCTTTCCTTCCCAACTTGCTTCTTGGTCATGATGTTTGTGCAGGCATAGAAACCCCGACTAAGACATATTGGATAGTATTATGGTAGTGATATGGACCTGGTAGATCTATATTTTAAAAATATTTGTTTTATTTTTGTTTTCTTTTCATTGTGTTAATTTTTTTCTTTCATATATTACATCCTGGGCACAGTTTCTCCCTTTTCCTCCTCCAGACTCTCCCCTGACTTCTGTCCCCGCCCCAGATCCACTAATCCCCTGCTTCCCCCAGATCCACTAATCCCCTGCTTCCCCTCAGAAGAGAGCAGGCCACCCAGGGACAATAATCAAGCATGGAATAACAAGCACAATAACTAAACAGGAATTATATGTGTATAAGTTGAAATATGAGGGACGTAGATTTATTTTTTAGGAAAACAATTCATTGTAACTACTAGTCTTGTAAAATCATCTGAGTTCTGTTGTAGCAAGTTCCATTCTTTTGGGTAAAAATAAAGATGTTTGATAACTAAAGTGGGTGCTGTATTGTGCCAGCATCATGCTAAAATAGTGCTCTGTTCAGAACTTTGTTCCATCCCTGTTTGTTGCTTTAAGATACAGTACATTTCCCCAAATCCGTCTCAAAGATTCCAATGAGTTATAGGGTTTCTGCCAGGCTCTAGAGTCTATACTAATGAAAAGCACGACAAATATAATATTCCATGTTTCTAGAATCATTCACACGGTGCCACGTAGGCTGCGGCCCTAGAGCACTCTTTCCTACTCATTTTTAAGTTACTTTATTTTTCAAATGTAATTTATAATAACAACAAATATGTTTGTTATTGTGCTGTTCTGTTGTATAAAATGTGATGCCTCATAGGAGATAAACCAAAATTTAGAATTTTTATGATACAAGAGATGCACAGAATAAACTTATCTTACTTCTTACTTCTCCCCTGTCTAGCAAAAAGTTGGCACAAAATGCAGGCATGAGGTTCATACAATTGTATCAAGAAAGAAAAGTGGTCACTTTTTACAGTTCCAGATACCTTATATAAAATCATTAAATTAGAGGCATATAAAAGATAAGTAATATACGTAGAGAAAAAAAGAATCTGTGTCTCACATATGATTTGATATTACAATGATTTTCATCTGTAATTTAGTCATTAGCTATTAAATTTGCAGAATTATCTCTATGAAACAAGATAATGCATCTGTAAATGCAATATAAATAATAAAACTTATTTTGAAAATTCAAAATTAAGCTAAATGTTCCAGAGTAAACAATATACCTAAGACTATACATGATAGTTTTAAAATGATGTTACTTTTATTGATTGCTTGTTGACTTTTATTTTAGAATTCTAATTACATAAAAAGTGAATATTTTAGGTATTTTATGCTTTCAAGTTAGTTACTAAATAAATACTCCTAAATATTAACCACAAGTAATTAAAACAAGCTCTAAATATATTAAGCAAATGAAAAAAGTTACATACAAGTTATAAGTCTCAGATAAAATATGGGCATGTTTTCTATCAGCCTAAATGATAAAGAACTAAAAAGAATGTTATAAGAAAGTTCTATTCATCATATGTGCATTTGGACTTTATAAATTGTAGTTAATGTGGAAAAATACATTACATTAAATATCCTGTCATCTCTTAATACCCTGACAAAAAGAAGGAGAGAGAATTGCCTATCAACCATTTAATTATCTGCAATGGGAATGTAAATATTCAGAGTCTGATGAGGTCTTTGCATTTTGACTTTAAGTATCACATTAGTAATTCATGAATCCACTTCTAATGCTTTGTAATACCTAGGTAGCGGTGAAACATTAAGAAATAATGGCTTCAGAGTTGGAAAGACCACAATATAACTGCACCTTTAGGTCATTTTTACTATCAGAAAACACATTATGTGAGAGCATTTCACTGGCTTCAGCCTTACAAAGCATTACTAATTAATAGGAATATTATTTCCTAAGTGGAGTGCAGGAGGTGAGTTTAGATAGACTATCAAAGCTTAACAGCATCAATTCCTAGTACAAAAACGAAATATACTAACAGCTTTTCAGTAGACTCAGATCCAAACCACACAGAGGAAAGACTCAGGAAACACAGCATGCCCACGGAAGTTGTTTATTTATCATAATAAACATGGGTAATTTTGTTATCATGTATCTTTCTAGGCTCAATCAAGATACACATAATGATACAGAAAAGTCCTTTTGCTTTATAAGTAGTTCCTTTGACAATATAATCACACAAAATTAATTCTATCCCCTTTAAGACTGCTGAAAAGCAACCTTTCTTCCCTTCACTAAATTGTATAGTTATGTAAAATGTCATCGATTTAAAGCATATTAGAAACAGAATAATAATAACCCACATCTTGCTCTTCACTATAAAATTTCAGAAGAACGAATTTGATGCTATTGGTATTAGTTTAAAAGGTATCTTTAAACTGTTGGATGTTATCCTGAAATATAAATAATGTGAAATTCTAGATTTACTAATCACTAAACTTAAAAATATTCTGGAATATGACTCTTGTAAAAGAAACATCCTAACAGGTTACAACATTCCAAAATTAAACAATATCTGGGAGTTACTAATATATAATAGATTAGAACTGGTATTTCAAAATATCAAAGAGCAGCTAAAAGATAAAAAGGGCTACTTGCTAAAAATATATAAACATATGTATACATATACATATGTGTATATATATATATATTTATCTTGCTAAATCTATGTATGTATATATGTACAACATAATATATCTAAGATACTGATATTTTTGTGATATCATAATAGTATTTAAAAAATTTATATTTATCTTCCATGTTATCATGGGACCTACCTCATGAGTAGTACATAGGTTTTTAAAGTCTTGACTGTTCAGTACATTAAGTAAAATAGCATATTTGAAACATTGTTAGGAAAGGTAAAGTAATTTTGCATCTTAATTGAAGCAATATATTTGTGACAAGAATTATATCTGGCTGGGTGGTGGTGGCACACGCCTTTAATCCCAGCACTCAGGAGGCAGAGGAAGGTGGATTTCTGAGTTCGAGGCCAGCCTGGTCTACAAAGTGAGTTCCAGGACAGCCAGGGCTACACAGAGAAACCCTGTCTCAAAAAAACCAAAAACCCAAAACAAACCAAACCTCCCCCCCAAAAAAATTAAAAAAAAAATATATCTGTTTGTATGGGTATATAGAGAGAAAATTTGAGGTAATTAATGCTATTGTCATTTTATATCTAACAGCAGCTGAGGATTTTAATCATGTGAAGTTTCACATTGATGGAGAAACAGATACAAATGGAAGAGACAGTTAGTGTCAGTTGGTGGAATGTCTATCCCCCCCAGCCTCTCTAAGTGCATCATTTTGGATGGACAAAGATACCATCAGTTTCAAAGAATTATATCACTGCTATTATTGGAAGATGGTACCAAATGGAGATACATTTTATTCCACAACCCATAGCTCCTTATCAAGCTAGGCATTCTGTTCCTCATGAATAGGAACAACTAACTACCTGGGTACCACCATAGGAGAGAAAAGACCCAGAAAGCATTCACATAAATAAGCCTGCTACAGACTATGATGTTCTTTCACCTTTCTGTTTGTTATTTTTATTTTTTCTTTTTCTCTCTTTTTTTAATTTTAATAACAATACCAAACTTTTTGGTGACTATCCTTCATGACAATAGCTTCTAGAGACTAAAAAAAAAAAAGAAAGAAAGAAAGAAAGAAAGAAAAAGAAAACCTACATTGAGGATTGACATCTTTCTAGTGCCACAGAATATTTTGTACAAATTGATCTAGCAGATATAACCAGTAACATTGTAACTCATTCCTTACCTCTCAGTCAAAACTGAGCTCAAATTCTGAGAGTTGCTGGCCTGCATTTAACCCCTGCAGTAGCCTGGAAGAAAACAACCAGAACTACACCCTTTTAAGGGGCTTTTACTTAGGAATGTGGTATTACCCAACTTTTCTTTAAAATTGCTTGTATGATGCAGGGTCAGAGCCTGACCAGACCACTCTGATTCTCACTAAAACAGAGAAAACAACATTAGATGAACTGAAAAGAAAAACATTTTTAAACAAGAAAAAGCATACATTGAAATGAACTGTTAGTGTTTAGTTTTGAAAACAAAATGTCAAACATTAGTTTTTGTAAATCCATATATATTTCTGAATTACAAGTTCAAATTTTACTGAACCAGTATGGACTAGAGATAGACTACTTTGATACCAAATGAAGACTCCAGTAATTTTAACGTTCCTAAAAAAATAATATATTAAAGATATTACATCTAAATTTCTGCTAGGATGGTGAACTGTCTGTGTATATGTGCTAGCTTAAAAATATATAATATTAACCATGAATAAAGGAAGTGTGCCTTATCTATTTATAGTGTGTGTATGCAAATGGATATTCTTTCACTAACACAATGCAAAATAGAGAAGGCAACTTAGAAATAGTGTTCTTATATAGAAAAGCTTTCTGAGTTGCTCAACACAAACATCTCATTAATAATGCCCTGCAGGCTCATACAATGAAAAAAATGTGAGTTTTTTTTAATCTACCAGAAGAAGAAGAAGAAGAAGAAGAAGAAGAAGAAGAAGAAGAAGAAGAAGAAGAAGAAGAAGAAGAAGAAGAAGAAGAAGAAGAGCAGCAGGAGGAGGAGGAGGAGAAGAGGAGGAAGAAGAAGAGGAGGAGGAAGAAGAGGAGGAAGAGGAAGAAGAAGAAGAAGAAGAAGAAGAAGAAGAAGAAGAAGAAGAAGAAGAAGAAGAAGAAGAAGAAGAAGAAGAAGAAGAAGAAGAAGAAGAAGAGAAGAAGAGGAGGAGGAGGAGGAGGAGGAGGAGGAGGAGGAGGAGGAGGAGGAGGAGGAGGAAGTTGTTGAGAATACAGTGGTCAGAAGCTCTTGAAAGAATCAGAACTCACCCTACTGTGAATACTTTATTACAATCCATTCAAGTTTTAGGACCGAGTTACTTATAAATAAAGACATCTAAAGAACGAACTCAAGTATTGCTAACCCAGGGGAATGCCTCAGTTTAGATAACATTGTTAAGTTTCACTTTTCAGGTTACAAACCACAAGAAGCCAGATGTTGCTTCTGTAATCAAGTGGCTTCTTACTTTAAAATCAGTGATAGCACTGACTGGCTTCATTTTGTGCAGGTTGGGTGTAGGTGGCAGTTGCTGATGGGGCATCCATCATCATAGCTGAATTCCTGCCTTTCCAGGCAACACTATTCTGATCCAGTACTTCCCAACCTTTGGTTCTTACAGTATTTACATCTACTCTCTTATGATGTTCCCTAAGCCTTGACAATGGATGTGACAGAGATGTCCTATTTGTGGATAGGCAAGCCACAGCCCCATGTTTTCTGTAGCTATGAATTCTGTATTTACCGCTGTCCATTGCACAAAGTTATTTTTCCAATTACAACTGAGAGTGGTAAGTCCACTGATGAACATATTTTACATCCTAAGAACAGAGATCAGTGCCAGATTCATATGACTTGGCATGTGTTCCTTTTTGTGGAGTGTGCTCAAATGAATAAGACAGTATCTATGTACACACCATTATTACATCCATGGACATAACTGGTCATTTCAATCATTACTGCAATCTGCATAGCTGGATAAGACTGTTGAGGATTTATTTTTCTCTATAGCAGCTTGCATATCATCTTTCTGCACTATGACAGTGCTGTGGTATTGTTATCTGGGAGAAAGGCGCCTTCTTGGAAAGCACCAACTTGATTTTTTTAAGTGACCAATGTGGGAACAATAGACCATCAAGTTCTGGTGAACAGTCAAAAGCAAGGCTAGGAACTTGTATTGTTTTGGGATACCTCTCATCCACAACTAGAAGAAAGGTATCAGAAATGTGGTTCTGGGTTTTTGGTTTGGTAAACTATGGCTTCTGGATGAGTATAGTCCCCTATGTAGGATAATAGAAGTAATACTCTGATTGAACTCATCTTTATTACTATGAATATCATAATATCTATAGTTACTATAATATATCAATATTTTATATGATATTTAGTATCTAATATTAAATTAGTAAGTTTATGTAATATTAAATCTAATACAGTTTGTGTGTATGTGTGTCATATATAATATTAGATATCCAAATGGCCTTTTCAAACATTCTTAGTGTTAGTTATACTTCCACCATAGACATCACTCTGCCCTACCAGCCTCTCTGTCTCTGTCTCTCTCTGACTCTCTCTGTCTGTCTGTCTGTCTGTCTCTGACTCTCTCTTTCTCTCTGTCTCTATCTGTCTCTCTGTCTCTCTGTTTCTCTCTCTCTCTCTCTTTCTCTCTCTCTCTCTTCTCCTCTCTCTCCCTCTACACTTAAACCTCCATCCCCTTTTTTACCACCTCTACCTTCCTGTTCACACTATTCTGTTATTTCCCACCACTTTAATCTCTTTCTTCTCCTCACTAATTTTCCCTTTCTAATTTCTTGGACTCCACTAGAATGCTAAATTCAAAACACAGATGCAGAATTTTGACACCAGCATCCCCATAAAAATTAGAAACCGTGACATTTGAATTTATAACCCTGATTTACCTCGGTTGATACAATAATTTTCACCTGGAACTTCATGTATTTATCACAAATTTCATTATTTTATTTTCGTTGTTTTACTTCTCAATAGTATTTGAATGGGAAGAAGTTCATGTAGCTCTCACATTTACATGAGGAGTTACAGGAATTTGACGATTTCTTGGCAACGAAGAGTCAATTTTCTTGAAGGATCTGACTCATGGTAGGAAAACCATATTGCAATGGATGGTCCACACCAGGAGATTACAGATAAAAGAAATTTGAACATTGAGAATCATAGCTTGTTTTTAAGTAGACATCATATTTTGTATAATTATTAAATGCAACTTTATCTATTAACAAATAGAAATAAGTCACATAAATGAGATATGATTAATAATGATAAATAATGAGAATCAATGACAATACCAACAACAAAACACATCCCTGAAAGTATATATTCAGGGAATATTTATTATTATTATTATTATTACTTCCTTTTTTCTCTTTTTATACACTCCAGATTTTCTTCCCCTCCAGGTCTACCCTCCTACTCTTCCCCATCACATGCCTCCTCCCTACAGTCCTGTCTCCACAAGCATGTCCTCACCAGACTTCCAAACTCCCTGGGGCCACTAGTCCCTTGAGGGTTAGGTACATCTTCTCTGACTGAACCCAGACTCTGCAGTCCTCTGCTATATATGTGTTGGGGGCCTCATATCAGCTGCTGTGTGCTGTGTGCTGGTGGGTGAGCCAGCATCTGAGAGATCTCAGGGGTCCAGGTTAATTGATACAGCTGATCCTCCTACAGGATTGCCCTCCTCCTCAACTTTTTCCAGCTTTTCCCTTCTGTCCATTGGTTGGGTGCAAATATCTGCATCTGACTCTTTCATCTTCTTGTTAGGTCTTTAGAAGGGCAGTCATGATAGATACCTATTTCTGAGCACTCCATAGCCTCAGTAATAGTGTCAGGCCTTGAGACCTCCACTTGAGCTGGATCCTACTTTGGGCCTGTTGCTGGACCTCATTTTCCTCAGGCTCCTCTCCATTTCCATCCCTGAAGTTCTTTCAGACAAGAGCAATTATGGGTCAGAATTTTGACTGTGGACTGGTAACCCCATCCCTCACTTGATGCCCTTTCTGATGGAGGAGAGATCTACAAGTTCCCTCTGCCCACTGTAGGGCATTTCATCTCGGGTTCCTTCCTTTGAGTCCTGAGTGTCTCTCATCTCGCAGGTCTCTAATACATTCACATACAGGGAACATTTTAAACACATTGCACTTCTGAATTTTGGAACGAATGTATGTATATGTGTTTGTATGAATTTATATTACAACAGTAAGTGAAAATAAACTTAATGAACTTAAAAGAGAACAAGATGTGGTGTATCAGAGGGCTTACACGAAGCAAAGTAAAAAAATGATAATTCATATTAAAATCTCAGAAAGAAAGGAAAAATTTTAAATATCATTTACAATTTGCCTACTTCCATTTTTTCATTAAGTTGTTATTGTATTTGTTTTGTTTCTTTGTCTCCAAACTTAAACAACTCTTTTTCAGAGACCCTGATGGAAGGTCAGGAGGAATTTTAGCTCTGTGTTTTTATCCAGAAAGGGATTTGGCCCGTCTGTATAGGACAAGAGCCAGTGCCTTGCAGGACCTGTTTCTTCTCCTGGTCTGTGATTATCAGCGCCAAGGCAGCAGTGTCTCAGGTGTCCCCTGTCTTTTTGCCAACATTGTCTGACTTAGCTCTCTCCTAACCTTCCCAGACTTTTTCCTCTGCAAATATTGTACCTGAGGTTGTACTTCTCCATAACCCTGCTTGCCATCAATCAGCAGCTCATTCAGGACCTATTGGCTCCAGCTGTTCCTTCTCTCATCTCTAAATTCTCAGCCTAGGTTTCCCTCTCAATATCTTGCATTTCAAGACTCTTATTTCTGCTGGGTTAGATCAGTTTGTAAATGCTATAAAAATGCAGAAGTGGGAAACTTAAAATTATAGAAAAGAAATTTTAGAATTGCATTTCAAAGTTAGATTATTGATTTACTATCATTTGTATGAGTTCGATCACAATGTTCAATACTTTTAAAAAACAATTCATGATCTATCACTTTTTAGTGGGAAAATACACGTGTAATATGTTTCATTGTTGATAAGAAAAAAATTTGAGCATTTTTGAAACTTTGTCTTAGAGGCAGATTTCCTCACTCAATCAATGAGTGTTTACTAGGAATTTCTAAATGTTGTTACTTGCTCATTGTAAGAATAAGTGTTCCTGGAAAAAGGGAGTATAATATGATAATCAATTAAAAGGAGTAATAAAGTATATCAATGAGCTATTAGCACTAGAGAGTAAAATCATCCAAATAGCAGACAACAAGTTTGTCCTGACTGATAAAGTTCTCCTCGAATGAATAAAAATTAAAATTTCTTATATTTAACTGACAATTATAAAATTAAAAGTTTTGGACAAGTGATACATGCAAATGAATTAATGATGTAGAAGACTGAAATATTCTAATATGAATCAGGACAATATGAATTCTGTTCATATCCTGTTTGAATTCTGTTTCTTTGTGTGTACATGTGCTTTATATCTCAAGACATACATGTGTGCTCATTGTGTGTTTGAAAAAGTATTAAAAGTATTGAAAGAGTATGATACTTTGCCTTCATATATCTGTATCATAGATTCATATTTATTTATCACTCTATGAACTTATGTTTTCTTTGCTCTGTTTAGTATACCAGTATAGCAATGAATTTATTGCTATAAATTGTTTCTTTGAAAATTTAATGATGATTATAAGAAAATATACTATACAAAGTTTCAGTATATGATAAGGATTATATGACTTCTTTGTACTTTCACATTGGCAAATTAATGTTAAAATTAACCTAAGATTATTTTGATATACTATTTCACTATGTAGCCTCAGCTGACCAGTTAACTCAAAACAAACTTCGCCTCTCAGACCTTGAAGTTTGTGAGGCTCTATGCCCAACATTTATAAAAGTTTTATTCTGACTATAGTAAGAACTTGACAAGTCAAATATAGAAGAAACAATTCACACTAAAATAAAATTATATTCTGGAGACATCTAGCCTTCTATAACAAAAACAAATGAGTTCATTTCTCTCAAAGAAAAAGTATATTTGTGAATGCAATGAAAAAGGAATATTGTGAACACATGAAGAATCTGGAAATTAAAAACCCATTGTTTTATCCTAGACTTCCAAGCTTTAAGAACTGTGACAAATAAATTTCCATTTAAAAAGTCAACCATTCTAAGATATGAAGTCATTGCCATACAAATGTACTTTATAGTTAACATGAATATATAATTTCTTAAGGACTACAAATATTTCTGTAATAGTAATTTGCATAATATTTTACACGTGCAGTCATTAAAATATTCTCAATTTAGTAGAAACAGTAAATTTATTATTTATAATGTCTGTACTACTAAGGTAAATGCTTTCTGAAGTCACATACTTCTATCAAAGATGTCTTCACGGAATCCAATGCAACAATATAATTGAAATAAATATAGGTGAACAGTCATATATCACATTTAAAATATCGGAAACTAATGCAACATCAAAATAATGAGGGTTAGGGGCATTCATACTTGGAATAATACTTTTTAGTATTTTTTAATCATTCATATTAACCTAAAATATTTCTTTTTAGAACCAGCAGTGAAAAATGCAACACTTTATGTGCTGTGGTGGATATGAAATTTTTTCTATATCAGAGCTGAAATTATAAATTTGTCAACAATGAACACATTTCTATTCATTAATTTAAATATTCCAAAGGTGAAGTAAAACAAAATGCAATTTCAGTAATTCAGCAATTGTTCTTCTACACCATATTAGAAGTATTTATTTGTATATGAGTATCCTATATAGTCATATTAAAACCTACTCTGTTTATATTCATTCTTTACAGAAAAAGGATTCTGTGAGCCGGGTGGTGGTGGCACACACCTTTAATCCCAGCACTTGGGAGGCAGAGGCAGGCGGATTTCTTGAGTTCGAGGCCAGCCTGGTCTACAAAGTGAATTCCAGGACAGCCAGGGCTATACAGAAAAACCCTGTCTTGTCTTGAAAAACCTAAAAAAAAAAAAAAAGGATTCTGTGTCCTCTAAAATAATATATCCTTTTTAAATCTTTATCTTTAGGAAATAATTAAGCATATAGATTCCTTTACAATGTAAACTTATAGCCAAGTCTTTAGTTTTATTATTCTCATAAAATAATGTTTGATGAACAGTGAATTATGAGGAATTTATTAAAGTCTTTGAAAAATCATTAATATGAAAAGACCTTTTGTTTCCTTGTGTGATTTTCTATAAATATTTGGATTCTTTGTAAAAAGTTTGTTTCAAATGAATCCTCGTGAAGCTGTTTAATATTGTCCATGATTTTTGTATACCTGAGTGATTCAGGTTAAAAAATGATGACAAGAAGGATAGTCAAGAGCCAGTTTGTGAGAACTCACAGAGGCTGCTTTGGACACTCAGGACATTTCTAGTTCTTTAGGACTTTTGTTTTCAGAGGTGGATTATTCTTAAGTGGGCTGACTTGTAGTCAATACATGATATGTTCTTCTTCAGACTTCCTAGTGTTCAGACTAAAGGTGTGCACCCTCACACTGGGATCTGCATTGATTTTAAGTTTCATGTTAAAATAATTTTGCAAGAAAAACGTATACCAAGTATATTATGCTCCAGAATGTACCAGAGACCTGGGAAGTGAGAAACTCTCAGTACTCAAAGAGAGGGACCCAAGATGAAATGCTCTAGACTGGTAAGAGGGAGCTTGTAGAGCCCACCTCCAGCAGAAAGACAGGGCATCGAGTGAGGAGTGGGATTGTCATCCCACAGTCAAAACTCTAACCCGTAATTGTTCCTGTTTGAAAGAACTGCAGGGATAGAAATGGAGAAGAGTCTGAGGAAACAAAGGTGCAGCAATGCGCCCAAAGTGGGATCCAGCTCAAACAGAGGTCCCAAGACCAGACACTATTATTGAGGCTATGGAGTGCTCAGAAAAGAGTGTCTGTCATGACTGTCCTCCAAAAGACCCAAAGAGCAACTGAAAGTGTCAGATGCAGACATTTGCACCCAACCAATGGAGAGAAGCTGCTGACCCCTGTGGTTGAATTAGGCCAAATCTGGAAGAAGCTGAGGATAAGGGTGACCCTGAAGGAGTACCCGGAGTTTCACTTAACCTGGGCCCCTAAGATCTCTCAGACACTGGATAACCAACAAGGCAGCACACAACAGCTGATAAGAGGCCCTCGGAACATATACAGCAGAGGACTGCCTGGTCTGGGTTCAGTCAGAGAAGACGCATCTAACCAGCAAGAGACAGTAAGCCCTAGGAAGTTTAGAGGTCTGGTGGGGTTGGGATATTCTCGTGGAGATGTGTCAGTGAAGAGGTGTGGGATGTGGAAATTCGGAGGGTGGACCAATAGAGGAATAATGTTGAGTGTAAAAATAGATGAAATATTATTAATAATAAAAGGTCAGAAATTAATGTGCTCAAAGTACTTTATTAAATTTTATTAGTAGACACACTAGTAAAAAATAGGTTTTCTGTAGAATACAAAAATCATATATAACTATGTAACCATGTGTAACATATCTCCTTTTTTCTCATGTCTTTCTTCTTGAGACATAATCCAAAGAAAAAACTTATCTAATGCCAAGCAACAAATATTGCCATGGATCTTTAAATTCATAGTGGTGCTGATGGTTAGAAAAGAACTAGTGATCTTTGCTGTCGTAAATACCAAAGTCTGCTCATTCCATTGCTTGCATTATCAGTTAGCAATCCTATGTTACTGAAAACTGGAATGTTCTCTAACATTGATTTCTGCTGTAATCTAATTCACTTCCCAGACCTAATGAAAATTAATTGCAAACTCTCTGATTTTCTATGCTTGTAGCTGTCAAATAGCAGAATGCCACCTACATGTTGAAAATATAAAAGTAGGCAGCTGGATAACTGCCCAGGGAATCTGAGGGATATTTTATCAGTCTGAACTTCTGTATATTCTCCATCATCTGTGTTCTTAAGGCGTGGCTGTTTTATAGCAGTCCTTTGCATTTTTAAGTTCATATATAAATCCTGGATTTTTATACTTCTCCAGAAATAAGTTTAAGGTAAGGATGTTTGTTCAATTGCTAGTACAATTGCTTGAGGCTAAACATTTCTTGCTATAATCACCAAACAGACCCCAGTCATAAAATATATTCATTGCATGGCACTGTGAATCAGATCACTTATAAGACTTAAAGAATAAAATAACTATTTTGGTAAAATATATTGAAAAAATATATTGCTAGTTGCCAAATGTATCATTGAAGAAGTCTTCATTCTGTCAATTCCAATTATCTAAATATGTATCTATCTATAACATGTCATAATGAACTAGTCCTCTCAGAATTCAAAACCCTGCTAATCAGCAAATCAACTGTCCAAAATGCATGGTCTCTTGGTCATTGGAAAATGTGTGACAAATTACAAATTTTTTGTAAGTAACCAAGATAATAATTATTAGAGAATCAATGTGATTCTGTAAAGCATTTTAAAAGAGTAAATTCTGCTCCACAACAGAGTTTTATTAAGTCAAATAAAAACAGCTTTTCCTTATGTTGAAAATTAAAATTTGGTTGAATTGATAAAAGGAAGGTCAAAAATATAACTGTTTTTTTATTACAATGAAGACTCCATAACAATACATAAATGTTTCAGTAGTCCTTAAAACACTTTGAGTTGTTGTGACTTTATCTACAGCTACTTGTGAACAAGTATACTAAAAAATAAAATCAGATACTAAGAAAAATTATTACTGACTATTAGGTTTATGGTTCAAACCATTCAAACTTTATTACAAAATCATTTTAGATATTACAATAGATCCTTCATTTTTGTTTTGGAAGAGAGCCATTAAACACTTTGATTATTCAGTATTGCAAGCATATTTATAAGATGAACAAAAATTGGAGGTGAGATTAAACATACAGTCAAGTTTTCATTACTGAAGAGAAGTTTTTAATAAATCAGTAAATCATATATACCTTTTAACTGCAGAGGATGGTCAAGTTAACCTAATATGAGAAATAAAACTTCTATAATAAGAGAAAAATGTTGTTTTAACCTTAAGCCTATGACAGTCTAGCTATATATAAACAGCTAGCCAATCAAAGAAAATCTGATATTATAAATTAAAAAACATCACACAAAAGTACTGAGATTAACTTAATGGGATAGATTTTATAATACCTGTTAAGGTGTTAACATGGAAGAATCTGTGATTTACTCAGGTCCTTTCAGAGTGTAGAAACAATTCTTAACTGTTCATTGTAGACACAGCATCTTTAAAATACCCCTAAATACATGCAAGTGTGTTTCTGATACTCTAGCAGAAAGTACGTAGAATTATGTTCCTTTTCCATATTTTCTAGAAAAGTATATAAACATTTTAATTAGATCTACTAGAAAGCAAGCTGTTTTCCCTGGACTATTACCCAATGTATGATAGATAATGTCAGAGTTAAATTGTATTGTCATCTTCCTGTTCTAATCTGTGAAACTTTGGCTTGTATTTCCAGTCTGACAACCTTAATCTGGCTAAAACTTAAACTTTAAAGTGTAATGTGGAGAAATAATTTCATAAATAATGGTATAATCATGAAATGACATACTATTGATCTTTTTTAGATTAAGTTTTTCATATATAATTAAAAATATTAAAACAGTCAATGCCCTAGTTAGTGCTACTATTGAGGTATTAAAAAAAGCATGTCAAAAAGCATAACTTGGAAAAGGAACAAGTTTGTTTGATTTATATTCTACGTCACTGCTCATCATTAAAGGAAGTCAGAATAAGAATTACATCAGGACAAGACCTTGGAGGCAGGAGTTGATACAGAGGCCTTGGTTGGGGGGGCAGGGGGCTTCCTTACTGTCTCCCCCCATGGCTTTACCATCCTGCTCTTTTTATAGTACACAGAAACAGTAGCCTAGTTGTGATCCTACCTGTAATATGCCATATCCTCCCCTTATCAATTACTAATTGATATAAGAGATATTTTCTTAATTAAAGAAATCTCCTCTGATTCCCTGCCGCCAACTTGTCTTAGTTGACTTAAACATCCAGCACAGAAGGTAACTCAGAAGATAAATGAATTTTAAATGTGAAAAATTGATAGTCATAAATAATCATCTAATAACCAGGCAGAGTCTCAGCAACATTGTCCATATCTTACACCACGAGTACAGTTCAGCAGATTGCATCACCACTTTGCTGCAAACTTTTGTGGTCTGTTCCAGTGCTACATTCGAAAGGTTTGCTTCTCTTCATGTTATGCCTGCAATTTCTATGTAGGAAATGCATTATCCTTCCCTTTTGTGTTCTAATTCTACTGAAAACTTCTTTGGTTAGTTTCTAACGCCAACAGTCTGTAGCCATGGATTTGGAGTAAGTATCCAATTTCTCAGTGGTGAATTAACATTTGAATAATGGTTATATTACATATCTATGCCAATGCAAAGTCCGTTTATGTAACTTCCCCTATGCTGACATATCGGAAAAATAATGTTACATGATACCTAATGTGTTAATCTTAATGAAATCTTTAATTCCTTAAAGTATAATTTTCTTGACTCCTCAGAGACAGGTTAGAGTTCTTATAACTTTCTGAGTCCATTTCTGGATAATGTTTCCTACTATTTTACCTAAATTGCAACCAGTTTTTATGTACTGTAAAAATTATATTTTTGAAGTCTAATTTAGCATATTTAGCAAAGAGAAGAGTAAACAGCTGAGAATTTATTAACTTCTATAGTCAAACAAATAGCAACATATCTTTAGCTTTTACAACATTTATTGTATTTTACAAAATTTATCATCTGGACCAATATAATATCTTTTGAAGGTTAGTTTTGATCAAAGACTTTATTTTGAAACCCTGACCTAAGGTTTGATGGTATGAGGAGGTGGGACTATTTGCATAATCATGTTGTAAAGATAAAACGCTAAGGAATGAGATGCATGCTATTATCAGAGAGATTCAAGAGTGATGTAGGTAGAGAGAATAAGGGCGTGTAAATAAGGAAACAGGAACTAAAAAAAAATAACCCACCAAGTATACCATCAACTTTATCTCTTGCCTCTGCATCCCATTTCATATTAGGAGAGCTTAGCAGTGAAAGTCTGACCATACTGTTTCATACATAGGATCTAACAATCCAGATTGCCAGCCTCAGCAAGGCACTTATCTTCCCACTTCTCTTTTTGCCTTGACCTGTTTACACATAATTTCAGGTCTTGACTTTTGTCAATGATAAGAATCCCTATTATTAATCTGTAATATTGATGTTTCAGTTTGAAATCGCTTAATTTATGTAGATGTAAAACTGACATTTTGGTAAATATATAGCTATTAGATTACTTAAAAATGATATGTAACAATTTTAACAGAAAAAATGTATAAACATTTAAAAATGTTCATTACCATGTACTGTTGTCATTCTTGACTATTGGCAATTATATTCACTATTCTACCCTACTCTACTCTGCTTTATTCTATCCTATTCTTTTCTATTGCATTCTACTTTATTTTTTCTTTACTTTATTTTACTTTATTTTTTCAAATCAAAATATATATGAATTCATATAAATTGTTATAACAATTTTCTTTCAAAAGTTTATATGTCTAACTATATGATATCAAATAAGGAAATTACAGGTTAATCTTTCCAAAATGTATATTTGGGAAGTTTGCTATCATCTTTATTATGTCAAAATAAATGCCAATAAGTTTATTATATCCAGGAGATAAATATTTTACAGTGATTAATCATGTAATATTATTGTAATATTGTAATATTCAATTGTATTGTATTGTAATACAATTATATTGTAATACAATAACTATTGTAATATTCAATAGTATTTAAAAAAATAAGTTCACATTTAATGTGGACCAAATATTGTCACCAATTTTTTTCAGTTTGGAATTTATATTAATTTTTTATATTCAATGTTGTTTACATCCTTTTTCCAATGTTTTATTTTATTAGTAAATTTGTTAAAAGTATTTACCTGAGTTGTACTTGTTTTTTATTTTCATTTAAATAGGATTTTCTTTTTAATATTTATTTTAAATTAATAAAGCCTGGTGCAGTGGCGCACACCTGTAATCCCAGCACTTGGGAGGCAGAGGCAGGCGAATTTCTGAGTTCAAGGCCAAACTGGTCTAGAGAGTGAGTTCCAGGACAGCTAGGGCTTTACAGAGAAACCCTGCCTCAAAAAAACAAAAAAAAAATGTTCATTTATAAGTCTGCCTATATATATTTACCTTAAGTTTGAGGGTGCTTCTAGAACTTGGGAAAATGTCCAATCTCACTTATGTGGCTATACAAGGATGTAAACTCTGGATTTCTAGTAGAGCAAAAAGGTCCCTTAACCACTAAGCAATCTCTCCAGCCATGGATTCTCTTTTAGTATTTTAAAAAAATCAACTTATTTGTATTTTTACATCTCTAAGATTGTATTTTGCCTATTATTTTATGTTTCAATAATCTTTTCTATTTCTCTTTAAATTTTATTTTCCAAATGAAAAAAGAAATACTTTCAATTAGATTGTTAATGGTTCTTTTTTATGATTTGAAAGTAAAATAAAATTATTCTGATGCATAATCTCATTGTCTTTAGACCGAATTCCAATATTCATCTTTAAATATACTATAACAAAAACTGCATATTATCTTTTATTTCTGTCATATCAGTGATAAAATATCCAATGTTATTATGGGTGCGTATGTTTTTTCTTGGACTGTATTCTTCTATCACAAATTTCACTTGAATTTTTCTCTCAAATATTTTATATTTTGCTTTAATCTATTTTCAAGTTATTTTCATAAAATTTTCCTGAATTTCTCTAAAAATGGTCTTCTCTCTCTGTGTGTTCAACTTATTTGCTCTTATTACTATTCCTCAACTCTAAAGGCTCTTAAAAGATTATAATGTTTTTTTTGTTTTTCCTTTATTACTCTAAGTTTTCTTCCTGCTAACTAACATTTCATATTAATCAAAGTGTTTTCCATAATCTCATTAATTTTAAAAGGATTTGCTAAATTTTAGGGATGCTGTTCTGTACAGTCAGTGAAATTACATTAGTGTTTCATTAGGGTATTTCCTTAGTGCTAAAGTACTGTATTGTGCCAATTATCTTCACATTGATTGAAAATCCCTATGAGGCAGCTTTCAACTGACTTTGTATAGGCAATTATGGAACAAAGTAAGAGAGTAAGAACAAGTAGAAACCCAGGACCCCTAGTTGGATCTGTGTACAGAACATAAACTATTTAAGTATTTGTTGATTCTGAATTTGAAAAATTGAGAATCTTGCTGAAGCTGAGACCATTTTTTCTTTATTTACACATGCAAACCTAGCCTAGAAGTCAAAGGAAGATATGATGAAGGGCACAGAAGCAGTTGTTGCTTCTGCTGCATGCCCTGGATGAGATTTCAGATCATTGATGAAGTGTGTTAGCAATTAGCTGGCTAAAATTATACTCTACATACATATATCACCTCTTGTACAGTCTATTCTCTTCTGATATATACAGAAAAAGAAACTGTGGAAAATATACTTTATTCAAGTAGATAATTACAATTTCATGCAAATAATCATATTCTTGGGCAATTTGTGTGCCTGCTTAAAATATGATGATGTTATGGAACTTTCAAAAAGATCTTAAGAGTGATCAAAGATTTTAGAATTTCTTGCAGTCATTTGGTTTCTTATCTAAGGATGATTTCCATATATTTCAATGAATAATACCTTTGATATTAAGTATTTCTGCAGCCTATTTTCTATGAAGGAATATGAGAATCTAAGAAAGAAAGCAGCCAACTATTGCCTTCAGACATCCATTCTCCACTCACCTCTCTAGCAACCTTCATCAGATTTGTAGAAGTTGAATCAGAAAGGTTAACTTCCTTTATTTCAGCCAACTTCCCTGATCTGTGCCATGCTAAGCTATCCCAAGTAGCCTACTATGCCAGGGAGACCTTCATTTTCCTGCTACTCCTCTGTCTGCCTTCATCAGACCCATGGCTCCTGAACCATAAAGCCTTGTAGATTCAGTACCATACAGCCCAAGAAAACTCATCAGAAGCCTGGCACACAAAGGCCATCAAGGTTAACCCTACTTCCCTATAACTATTACAACAGGCAGGGAACAAAACCATCCAGATAATTAAAGGCCCTTGAATGAACAGAATCAATAAAAGCTACGGCAATATGGTACCTTCAAAGCACAGCTACTGTACTGCATCAAGGCCTGGATAAACTAACACAACAAAAACACAAGAAAATGACCTTAAGTCCCTTAAAGAAATGCAGAAAAATGCAATCAAATATGAACAGGTCTTTAGAGAGGAAACAATTAAACCCCTTAAAGATACAAAGGAAAATACAAGAGGAGAAAGAAAGAAACAAAATCATCCAAGACCTGAAAATAGAAAAGGAAGCAATAAAGAAAACACAAATTGTGGAAATCCTGGAGATGGAAAACCTAGGGAAGAGAACAGGAACAACAAATGCAAGCATCAGCAATAAAACACAGAAGATGGAAGAGTGAATCTCAGGCATAGAAGATACAATAGAAAAATATTGACACATTAGTCAATGAAAAGGTTAACTCTAAAAAGTTTCTGCCACAAAACATACAAGAAATCTGGGGTACCATGAAATGATCTAACTTAAGAATAATATGTATACAAGAAGGTGAAGAATCACAGATCCAAAGACAAGAAATATTTTCATCAAAATCCTAGAAGATGTACAATATAAGCTTTAGCAATGTTTCTTTTACAAATCTGGGTGCCCTTGTGTTTGGGGCATAGATTTTCAAAATTGAGGTAATAATTCTGAAATAATTCATAATCATGGTACATTTTTCTTTTAATGAATATTGTCTTTCCCTCTTTTCATGAAGTTTGCTTGAAGTTATATTTTATTATGTATTACAATGAGAACTTCAGCTTATTTCTTGGGTCTATTTGCTCTGCAGTAAAGTCTTTGTACATAGCCGAGGTGTGTTTCTTGTGTACAGTAGAATTATGGATCTTGTTTCTACATCCATTTTGTTAGCCTGTTACTTTTTATTGGGGAATTAAGTTTAGTGATGATGAGAGATACTAATGACTAGTAATTGTTATTTTGATGCTGGTGTCTCTCTCAGTGTGTATGTGTGTCTGTGTGTCTGTGTGTGTCTGTGTGTGATTTTCTTGTTTTTACTGGTGTAGAATATTTTTATTTCCTATGTTTTTGTAGATGAAGTTATCCTCCTTTGGTTTCAGTCTTCTCTCTAGTATTTTCTTTATGACTGAATTTGTGGATAGATATTGTTTAATTTGGTTTTGACTTGAAATACCTTGTTTCCTACAGCTATGGTAATTGAGAGGTTCTCTGGGTATAGTAGTCTAGATTGGCATCTGTGATTTTTTAAAGGTTCCATGGTATCTGTTCAAGCCCTTCTAGATTTTAGAGTCTTTGTTGAGTAGTCAGATGTAATTCTGATAGGTCTGTATTTGTATGTTACCTGGCCTGTTCTGTTGTTGCTTTTAATATTCTTTCTTTGTTCTGTAGGTTAATATAATCTTCAGAACATTAATAGTGGAAGACTTCAGGACCCGAGTCTCACCAATTGATAGGACTTCCAGACAAACAGAAATAATGAAACTAATAAATATTTTGAATCAGATGGACCTAACACATATCTATAGAATATTTTACCCAGACACAAAGGAATATACCTACTTCTCAACATCTCTTTCTCCAAAGTTGTCCATATATTTGGTCACAAAGCAAACCTCAGCAGTTCAAGAAAGTTGAAAAACTCCTTTTATCTATCAGACAATTATGTATTAAAGCTGGATGCTAAGAAAAACAAAATGATCAGAATGCCTACTCAGTCATGGAAATTAAAGAACTCTCTACTCGATAATCTCTGGGACAGGGATAAATGAGAAATAAATTAATGGTGTTCTAGAATTCAGTGAAAATGGAGATAGACATTGTGTCCCAAATTCATGGGACACAATGAAAACAGTGAGGAAAAGAAAGTTCACAGCACTAATGCCTCCATAAAGAAATTTGAAATATCTCATATCAGCAATTTAAATCTCTACCTGAAATCTCTAAGAACAAAAGCAAAGAACAAGCACACCAAAGATGAGTAGACAGCAGGAAATAATCAAAACTAAGCCTGAAGTCAAACAGTTACAAACAAATAAAGCATTACAAAGAATAGTCAAACTAACCAAGAGACAGAGAGATGCATCCAAATAAATAAAATCAGAAATGAAGAAGCAGACATAACAACAGACCTTAAGGAAATGAAAGCAATCATTAGGTCATTCTTCAAAAGCCTGTAATCCGTACAACTGGAAAATCTTAACAAAGTGGAAGACTTTCTAGACACATACCACTTTCCAAAGTCAAGATCAGGTAAATAGTTAAATAACCCTACAACACTGTAAAGATTTTGATACAGTTATTAAAAGTCTTCCAACCAAAAAGCCCAGGGACAGATGGATTTGTGCAGAATTCTACAAGATTTTCAAAGAGCTCATACCAATAGTCCTCATACAATTTCATAAAATAGAAACAAAAGAAACACTATCAAATTCATTCTCTGAAACCACAATCTGATACTTAAACCACACATAGACCCTACAAAGTAACAGAACATCAGACCGATTTCCCTTATGAAGATTTTTGAAAAATTACTCAATAAAATACTTGAAAATTGAGTGCAGGAACACATCAAAACCACCATCCATCATTATCAAGCAGGCTTCATTCTAGAGATGCAGGGATGATTCAATGAATGAAAATCCATTCAACGTAATCCACTATATAAACCAACTGAAAATAATATTCACTTGATCATTAATTAGATGTCAAAAAAGTCTTTGACAAAATCCAACACCCCTTCATGTTAAAATTATTAGAGATATCAGAGATACAAGGTGCATAACTAAACATAATCAAAGCAATATACACAAGACAATAGCTAGCAACAAACAAAATGCAGAGAAACTTAAAGTAATTACATTAAAATCAGGGACAAGACAAGGCAGACCACTCTTTTCCTATTTATTCAATGGAGTACTTGAAGTTATAGCCTGAACACTAAGACAACTAAAGAAGATCAAGGGGATATGAATTGAAAGGAAGAATTCAAAGTATTGATATTTTGGGGATGATATGATACAATACATAAGTGAAACCTGAAATCCTACCATAGAAATCCTAGAGCTTATAAGCCTTTAGCTAAGTGGCTGGATATAAAAAGTAACTCAAAGAATTAAGTAACCCTCCATTATAGAAAGGATAAATGGGCAGAGAAAGAAATTAGGGAAACAATACTCTTTACAATAGTCATGAATAATGTAAAATATCTTGGCTTAACTCTTACCAAGCAAGTGAAAGACATGTATGAAAAAAACTTCAAGTCCCTAAAGAAAGAAACTGAAGAAGTTATCAGAAGATGGAAAGATATCCCACACTTATGGATTGGTAGAATTAACACAGTGGAAAAGCAAAAGCAATCTAAAGTTTCAATGCAATACCCATCACAATTCCAACAGAAAAATTTATACACCTTGAAAGAGCAATGCTCAACTTCACATAGGATAACCAAAATAATTCTGAACTATAAAAGAACTTAGGAGGAATCACCCACCATCCCTGAACTCAAGTTGTATCTCAGAGTAATAGTGATAAAAACTGCATAGAATTGGTATAGAAACAGACACATCTATCAATGGAACCAATCAATACCCAGAAATAATCTCACACATCTATGGACCCTTGAATTTTTGATAAAGAAGTCAAAACCATACAGTGGAAAAATGAAAGAACTTCAACAAATGGTGCTGTCTAAATGGATTTCTATATGAAGAAGAAAGTCATTAGATTCATACTTATCACCCTGCAAAAATCTCAAGTCCAAGTGGTCCAAGGTCCTCAACATAAAATGGAATAGACTAGGTCTCATAACAGAAAAAGTGTGAAAGGCAGGAAGGCGTTGGTGCAGAAAATTATTTCCTGAAAAGAACACCAATTGCTCAGTCTCTTAAGATCAAGAATTGGCAAATGGGACCTCAAGAAAAGGAAATGCTCTCCAAGGTAAAGGACTTTGTCAATAGAACAAAACAGCAGCCTACAAATTAGAAACAGATCTTCACCAACCCTACATCTGACAGAAAGCTAATATCCAAATTTTATAAAAAAAACTAAAGAAATTAAACATGAATAACCCCATCTCCCCAAAAATTAAATATGAGATACAGAGCTAAAAAGAATTCTTAGCAGAGAAATCTTGAATGGCCAAGAAGCACATAAATAAATGTTCCCTTAGTCATTAGGAAAATCAGCTCAGCTCTAAGATTCTATCTTACAACCCATCAGAACAGCTAAGATCCAAAGTTCAAGAGATGCCACATGCTGGGGAGGATGTGGAGAAAGGAGAACACTCTTTCCTTGCAAACTTGTGCAGAGTCACTTTGTAAATCAATTTGGCCATTTTTCAGAAAACTGGAAATAGTTCTATGTTATGACACACTTATTTTTTTTTATTGTTTTTTTTATTCGATATAATTTATTTACATTTCAAATGATTTCCCCTTTTCTAGCCCCCCCCCCTCCCCGAAAGTCCCGTAGGCCCCCTTCTCTTCCCCTGTCCTCCCTCCCACCCCTTCCCAGTTCCCCGTTCTGGTTTTGCCAAATACTGTTTCACTGAGTCTTTCCAGAACCAGGGACCACTCCTGCTTTCTTCTTGTATCTCATTTGATGTGTGGATTATGTTTTGGGTATTCCAGTTTTCTAGGTTAATAACCACTTATTAGTGAGTGCATACCATGATTCACCTTTTGAGTCTGGGTTACCTCACTTAGTATGATGTTCTCTAGCTCCATCCATTTGCCTAAGAATTTCATGAATTCATTGTTTCTAATGGCTGAATAGTACTCCATTGTGTAGATATACCACATTTTTTGCATCCACTCTTCTGTTGAGGGATACCTGGGTTCTTTCCAGCATCTGGCAATTATAAATAGGGCTGCTATGAACATAGTAGAGCATGTATCCTTATTACATGGTGGGGAATCCTCTGGGTATATGCCCAGGAGTGGTATAGCAGGATCTTCTGGAAGTGACGTGCCCTGTTTTCGGAGGAACCGCCAGACTGATTTCCAGAGTGGTTGTACCAATTTGCAACCCCACCAGCAGTGGAGGAGTGTTCCTCTTTCTCCGCACCCTCTCCAACACCTGCTGTCTCCTGAATTTTTAATCTTAGCCATTCTGACTGGTGTAAGATGAAATCTTAGGGTTGTTTTGATTTGCATTTCCCTAATGACTAATGAAGTTGAGCATTTTTTAAGATGCTTCTCCACCATCCGAAGTTCTTCAGGTGAGAATTCTTTGTTTAACTCTGTACCCCATTTTTTAATAGGGTTGTTCGGTTTTCTGGAGTCTAACTTCTTGAGTTCTTTATATATATTGGATATTAGCCCTCTATCTGATGTAGGATTGGTGAAGATCTTTTCCCAATTTGTTGGTTGCCGATCTGTCCTCTTGATGGTGTCCTTTGCCTTACAGAAACTCTGTAACCTTATGAGGTCCCATTTGTCAATTCTTGCTCTTAGAGCATACGCTATTGGTGTTCTGTTCAGAAACTTTCTCCCTGTACCGATGTCCTCAAGGGTCTTCCCGAGTTTCTTTTCTATTAGCTTCAGAGTGTCTGGCTTTATGTGGAGGTCCTTGATCCATTTGGATTTGAGCTTAGTACAAGGTATAAAGTATCTTGGGGTGACTCTTACCAAACATGCGAAAGATCTGTATGACAAGAACTTCAAGACTCTGAAGAAGGAAATGGAAGAAGACCTCAAAAAATGGGAAAACCTCCCATGCTCATGGATCGGTAGAATCAATATAGTTAAAATGGCCATTTTGCCTAAAGCACTATACAGATTCAATGCAATACCCATCAAAATCCCAACTCAATTCTTCACAGAGTTAGAAAGAGCAATTATCAAATTCATCTGGAACAACAAAAAACCCAGGATAGCTAAAACTATTCTCAGCAACAAAAGAAAATCTGGGGAAATCAGTATCCCTGACCTCAAGCAATACTACAGAGCAATAGTGTTAAAAACTGCATGGTATTGGTACAGTGACAGGCAGGAGGATCAATGGAACAGGATTGAAGATCCAGAAATGAACCCACACACCTATGGCCACTTGATCCTCGACAAAGAGGCTGAAAACATCCAATGGAAAAAAGATAGCCTTTTCAACAAATGGTGCTGGTTCAACTGGAGGTCAGCATGCAGAAGAATGCGAATTGGTCCATCCTTGTTATGACACACTTATACTTCTCCTGGGGATATATAAAAAAGATGCTCTACCATCCCACAAAGACGCATGCTCAACTATGTTCATAGCAGTTTTATTCATAATAGCTAGACACTGGAAATGACCTCAATGTCCCTCACCTGAAGACTGGATAAAAAATGTGGTAGATCTACACAATGAAATACTATTTAGCTATTAAAAACAAAACATCATGAATTTTACAGACAAATGGATGGAACTTGAGAATATCATCCTGAGTAAGTTATCCATTTCCAAAAGAAGATGAAAGGTATGTATTTACTTATAAGTAAATTTCATGACTTTTATCCATAAAATACAGGATACCCACACTATACCCACAGACCCAGAGAAAGTAAACAAGACAGAAGACACAAGGAAAGATGCTTGTATCTCATTTAGAAGGAAGAACAGTCATCAGAGGCCAAAGATGGGAAGCAATTGGGAGGGAAAGCAGATTGGAAGGGGAAAGGGGGGTGTCCAGAATCAGTTGGGAGGGACAGATGAAATAATCTGATGGCCATTAGATTGAATAGAAATCTATAACTGAGAGGGGTGGGGCAGTGAGGCATCTCCTGGCTGTGGCAGAGACCTAGCACAAGGTAGGCACCCAAGAATCAATGGGGTTGATCTTAGCCATGATTAACAATATTGGAAATGTGTAGCCTGGAGTAGCACCTTCCTTTGCTCAGGCAGGAACCATGGTAGAGTGATATGGACACCAACCCACCCACAAATCTTTCCACACAAAAATTATCTTGTTTATAATAAATGCAAGGATTGGGGATATAGCAGAGACTGAGCAATTGGTCATCCCATGACTAGCCCAACTTGAGACCAATCCCATGGACAAACACCAATCCCAGACACAATTAATGATACTCTGTTATGCTTGTAGATAGGAGTCTTGCATGTCTGTCATCTGAGAGGCTCCACCTCTAAACTGACTCAGATAGATACAGACATTCACAGCCAAACAGAGGTCGGAGCTTGGAGACTCTTCTGGAAGAATAGGAGGAAGGAATGCAGCCCCTAAGGAGATAGGAACTCTACAGGAAGATCAACACAATCAAGAGTGAACCATCAACCAAGAACATACTGGGGCTGGACCTAGGCCTCCATACACATACATAGCAAATGTGCAGATTGGTCTTCTTGTGTGTCCCAAACAACCCGAATGGGCACTATCCCAAGAGCTGTTAACTATCCATGGGATATGGTCTTCTAGGTGAGCTGCCTCTTTGAGAGGACATGCCCAGCTTTGCAGATTTGATGTGCCAGGCTATGAAGATACCCAGAGTGTCACCTACCTACTCAGAGGAGAAGAGTTGGGGCAAGAGGCCAGTATTGGGAAGTGGTAAGTGGGAGGTAGGAAGTGAGGGGGATGTAAAGTGAATAATTAATTAATTAATTAAAGAGTAGTCTTTGAAGATATTTTTGACACCTCCTTTATGACAAAATTTACTTTTATTTTTATTCCTGTGTATGTATGCTTGTCCGTGAGACTGTATGCAACCTGTCGTTAGGTCACATGAAAGCAAGAAGATGGTGTCAGATATGCTAGACCTGGATTTCCAGAGGTTTGAACCCTTTGTAGATCGGCATACTCCCATTCTGACACATCTAGTCTTGGCAAGGCTAGGCGCAACCTCTCCCACTGAAGCCAGACAAGGCAGCCCAGCTAGAAGTACTGAGCCTTTGATTCTTAACAATAATGACAAAAGTGATACTGATTTCCAATTTTGATATATTTTCTGGACATTACATAATTTTCAATTTTCATGGTTCACAAGAACATTTTGTTGCTTTGTATTAACATGACCACATACACTTGCATTCATTAGTTTACTACAGAAAAGTAATTTAATATAATGAACATATTACAAAAATTGTGACTTTGATTTTGATGAAATTCTAAACATAAAATTAAATAAAAATTGATAACATAAATGTTCATCTACCTTCATTACTAATAGCTAAAATATTCTCTTTCAAGTGAAAGATCGAATATTATGTGTGAGATATTTCTAGCGAACCAATAGATGGAAGGCATCTCATACATGATAGTTTTATAAGCAATATGGGATTCCCAAACCAATATTGGTTTTATTAATATATTCAATAGCATTCTGACACCTGAATAAGTGGAACAGAACAAATAAAAACAACTTATGACAATACTAAAGTATTGCAAATTAGAATATAAAATGTCTGTATATAAAAGAATTTTATTGTCTGTATATAAAAAATGGCACAGAGTTTCTACCTGTCATTATGTTGGAAAAAATGTACATTCATAATACATATGCAGTATATTTTATACATATTTGTACTTTGTTACTGAGAGGAAAAAAATTAAAATATATTTTAATGAAGGTAAGGGCTATATTACTAAAGTCATTGATCTGTGGCAAGAGTATTTTAATTCACCTGTAATTGTAAATGATTTCTACATGCTCATAGATACATATTCATTTTTAATTTCTAAGATATAAAATATATATGCCATCAATGAAATTTTCTTCCTATTTCAAAAAGATAATACAGTGACTAATGAAAACTGTAACAAAAAATTACATATAAGGATACAAATTAAAATGCTTTAGGAAATTATTTGGAAATTTTTTGGTTTTTTTTTTTTAATTTATTTTTTGAGACAGCCCTATAGCTGTCAAAAAAGGCCTTTCTATAGCCTTGGTTGTCCTGGAACTCAATCTGTAGACCAGGCTGGCCTCAAACTCAGAAATCCACCTGCCTCTGCCTCCCAGATATTTGGAAATTTGAAAAATGTACACTATTTAAAATTTCACACCTATTTGATATTTTTATTTATTCATCTACTACTTGTGATATGCTATTAAATAATACATGGGTTTGCAGAGATAATATTTATATGCACTGTGTGAAGTATTTCTGTCCTTCCTTGCTTGTCTAAGGTGCCTTATAATTAGCTAAATTAAAAATTTATGGCCTATAGCAAAAAAGCAGAATAGAAAATGGGTCATCTGGCAGACAGAGGAACTCTGGGAAAGAGTCATTGGTCATCTGGCAGAGAGAGGAACTCTGGGAAAGAGTCAGTTGCAAGAAGGTTTGTCACGAATATGTGGAGAAATTTAGATGTGTGAAACTGAGGAGAGATAACCAGCTATGTGGTAGAACTCCCATTAGGATAAATAGGATATCTGAGTTATGAGCTAGTTGGAATCAAACTAAGCTAAGGCTAAAAGCACAACCCTGAGATTTCACCTTACACCAGTCAGAATGGCTAAGGTCAAAAATTCAGGAGAGAGCAGGTGTTGGCAAGGATGTGGAGAAAGAGGAACACTCCTCCACTGCTGATGGGGCTGTAAGATGGTACAACCACTTTGGAAATCAGTCTGACAGTTCCTCAGAAAACTGGACATGACACTTCCGGAGGACCCTGCTATACCTCTCCTGGGTATATACCCAAAGGATTCCCCGCATGCAATAAAGACACATGCTCCATTATATTCATAGCAGCCTTATTTATAATAGCCAGAAGCTGGAAAGAACCCAGATGCCCCTCAAAGGAGGAATGGATACAGAAAATGTGGTATATTTACACAATGGAATACTACTCAGCAATTAGAAACAATGAATTCACAAAATTTTTAGGCAAATGGTTTGATCTGGAAAATATCATCCTAAGTGAGGTAACCCAGTCACAAAAGAATACACATGGAATGCAATCTCTGATAAGTGGATATTAATTAGCCCAGAAGCCCTGAATACCCAAGGCTCAAATCGCATAACAAATGACTTTCATGAAGAAGTATGGAGAAGGTCCTGATCCTGGAAAGGATTGATCTAGCATTGGAGGGGAATATAAGGACACACACAAAAAAAGGAGGGAGGTGATTGGAGACTGAATGGAGAGAAGAAGGTTTATGGGACATATGGGGAGGGGGGATCCGGGAAAGGGGAAATCATTTGGAATGTAAACAAAGAATATAGAAAATAAAAATAAATTAAAAAAAATACAGCATTCCTCTCAGCACACACAAAAAAAAGAGCAATTCTCAAATTCATCGGGAATAACAAAAAACCCATGATAGCTAAAACTATTCTCAACAGTAAAAGAACTTCTGGGGGAATCAGTATCCCAGACCTCAAACATTACTACAGAGCAATAGTGATAAAAAAAACCTGCATGGTATTGGTACAACATCAGGCAAGTGGATCAATGGAATAGGATTGAAGACCCAGAAATGAACCCACACACCTATGGTCACTTGATCTTCGACAAAGGAGCTGAAAACATCCAGTGGAAAAAAGATAGCCTTTTCAACAGATGGTGCTGGTTCAATTGGAGGTCAGCATACAGGAGAATGCAAATTGATCCATTCTTATCTCCTTGTACTAAGCTCAACTCCAAGTGGATCAAGGACCTCCACATAAAACCTGACACACTGCAACTAATAGAAAAGAAACTTGAGGACATGGGCACAGGGGAAAAGTTCTTGAACAGAACACCAATAGCTTATGCTCTAAGATCAAGAATTGACAAATGGGACCTCATAAAATTACAAAGTTTCTGTAAGACAAAGGACAAAGTCAAAAGGACAAAACGTTAACCAACAGATTGGGAAAGGATCTTCACCAACCCTAAATTTGACAGAGGGAGAATATCTAATATATAAAGAACTCAAGAAGGTAGACTCCAGAGAACCAAATAACCTTATTAAAAAGTGGGGTACGGAGCTAAACAAAGAATTTTCACATGAAGAACTTCGGATGGCTGAGAAGCACCTTAAGAAATATTCAACATCATTAATCATTAGGGAAATGTAAATGAAAACAACCCTAAGACTTCACCTCACACCAGTCAGAATGGGTAAGGTTAAAAACTCAGGAGACAGCAGGTGTTGGCGAGGATGTGGAGAAAGAGGGACACTCTTTCACTGCAGGTGGGATTGCAAGATGCTACAAACACTTTGGAAATCAGTCTGGTGGTTCCTTAGAAATCTGGGCATGACACTTCCAGAGGACCCTGCTATACCACTCCTGGGCATATACCCAGAGGATTCCCCGGCATGCAATAAGGACACATGCTCCACTATGTTCATAGCAGCCCTGTTTGTAATAGCCAGAAGCTGGGAAGAACCCAGGTGTCCCTCAGCGGAGGAACGGATCCAAAAAAGTGGTATATTTACACAATGGAGTACTATTCAGCCATCAGAAACAATGAATTCATGAAATTCTTAGACAAATGGATGGAGCTGGAGAACATCATACTAAGTAGGTAATCCAGTCTCAAAGGTTCAATCATGGTATGCACTCACCAATAAATGGGTATTAGCCTAGAAACATGGAATACTCAAGACATAATCCACATATTAAATGATGTTCAAGAGGAACGGAGGAGTGGCCCCTGGTTCTGGAAAGACTCAGTGCAGCAGTATAGGGGAATACCAGAACAGGGAAGTGGGAAGAGGTGGATGGGGGGAATAGGGGAAGGGAAGAGGGCTTATGGGACTTTCGGGGAGTGGGGAGCCAGAAAAGGGGAAATCACTTGAAATGTAAATAAAAAAATATATCCAATAAAAAAATAAGACAAAAAAATTAAAAAGCATCTGTGTCATTATGTAGCTGTTGGGGTGGAGAAAGCAAAGTCCCAAAAGTTAATTTTATTGACTATAAAATTAATTTTAATGACACTTTTGACATAAACATATTTAAGAGATACATATCTAATTGTTGTAGATGAATTTATTACATCAATGACATATAATTGTACTGTCAAGAACTTAGAGATAAAGATAATTTATTTCTTGAGACAATACAATGTCTTACATAGTCTGTGAATTTTAAGTATGGTTTCTTAACTGGGTAAATACAATTTATTATGTTAGTGACACTATGACTCAGTATGTGACACTTTGAACAAATATTATTAGTTTTGTTTATCTTTCTTAATGCAAATATATTGCTCTTATTTAGCTGGAACATGTAAAGATCTAAGAAACTTACTCATTCAAATGAACAATTACACATATTCTATAACTATTGCATTCAGTGATCTAGAACATTTTTAGTAAGTACACTTAAAACATTTACTTCAAGGGTTGAAGAGAAGGCTCATTGGTTAGCACAGGCTGCTCTTCCAGAGGACCTGAGATAGATTTCCAGGACCATATGGCAGCTCAAAACTGTCTTTACATTCAATTCTAGGCAACCTCACACCTTTAGACATATATTCAGACAAAACACCAGTGCACATAAATAAAAATAAATAAATCTTAAAAAATAATTCCATTAAAATGCTGAATTTTATTGGGGGGGACTCAAACACAGAAATATATGTAGGAAAAGAACTAAAGTCAAAAGGAATATGATTTGAATTAAAAAAAATAAGCACCTACTTAATTTTTATTTAGATTCTGAATTATCTCATACAGCCTCACAAATTATACATACATACATATATATGTATGTATGTATTTCACTAATATAAGAGAGATACCAGATTAAACCAGGTCCAGTTAAGGATTAATTTTAAAGAAATGTCAGCATACATTCCTATCATTCAAAAATAAAACACTGCTTCCTAACAGTGTTAAGTTGGTAAAATATTCACTGTGCCAACAAGGATTTAATTTAGACATTGATTGCTAAGGGAAAGAACTTCCTCTTCATGCATGTTATCCCTGCATGATAGCTAGTCAGCTTTGTCAACTGTTGGCAGAGCTTTCAGGCTCTGGAGATGCACTTATGAAAACTAGAATAATGCTCAAAGTAGCAGACAACAGAAATTGGAAGATGTGATTTCAGAAATCGTCATGGAATGTAAAAATTGGGTTAAAGTAAAATTGCCCAGAAGTATAGATGTTTGTGCTCCTAAGTGGTAAGTAAGCTATGATGGAATCAGTCATTCAAATTGCTGGAATCAGCACTCAGAGATTCAGAATTTCATTTTAAAGCTAACTTTGTATTCTTAATTTTCAATATTTTATTTTTGAAAAATTTTCATGTTTACAATGGAATATTACATTTACCAATAATTTTCCTGACTTGTGTCATCATTTCCCTTCCCATATTCCTTAACCTTTAATTTTTTTAATTTTTATTTATTGATTGATTAACTGATTGGTTGATTGATTGATTGATTGATTGATTGATGAGTCACTAAACTCATTTGTTGTCACAAATAGTATGAGTGTAGAATCAAATATTGGAGCTCGGAACATCAGCAGTTGACATAAATGCACTAAATAATTCTCAATTCCCCAGAAACAACTGCCATGGCTCCTTACAATGGGGTAGGATTTAGAGATAAGCTACTACATCCCTATTAGGATTTTGTTCGATTAATCTTGCATTGGTTTTATGCAGGGACCCACAGTAGTTATGAATTAATAATTTCCCTAGCTTCATCACATCTGGAAGATAGCATTCACAATACTACTCCCCAATAAAGTTTTTACATTTATTCAGACCCTTCAGCGATGTTCTCTATTCCTTGATTGTAGTGATAGTGGTTAACAGAGTTACTTCATTTGTGGCCCTGTATTCAGTCTCAACTTTGTCTTTAACTCTGAAAATGTATTCGTCTTTGTTAATGTTCACCATTAAAGCAAAGAAACTTCTCCAACAAAAACGTATTCTCCTACGTTTAAGTAGAAGAATAAGCAGAAGGGAGTAGGACAGCATGAGTTTTTGACCAAATTATTATACATGCCATGAAATCATGAAATTCTCTCCTGAATCAATCAGCAAGTGCCTAGTTGCTCTCTAACAGACTACATGGATCATGCAGTAGGTCTATTTCTAGCTTGTCCAGGAATCTTCACATTCATCACCACAGAGGATTGACCAGTTGGCATCACCAGCAGTAGTGATAAAAGCGCCCCTTTTCCCATGCCTAGACTAGCCTTTGACCTCATTATTATTTTTGTTTGAACTTAGCTATTCTGAATGTAGTAGGATAAAATCTAAAAGTTGTTTTAATTTGCATTTCCTGAGAGATAAGGGTACTGAACCTTTGTGAAAAATATTTCCCAGCCATATGTATTTTATCTTTCATTAAATTATGTTTTGAGATCTCTACATTTAGCTGAATCTATCCTTTAAAAATTGGTTTATGTGTTAACTTGGTGTTTAGTTTATTAAATTATATTGTAGTACTGACATTAATATCATAGGAATGATAAGATAAATAAATTCCTATTACATGATAAGAAAATGGGAGTGGGAGGAACTGTGAGGAGTACAGGGAGGGGGAAATGCAATCACAATAAATTATGTTGGAGAAAATCTCTTTTCTTTTTTTTTTTTATTCGATATATTTTTTTATTTACATTCCAAATGATTTCCCCTTTCCCAGATCCCCCCTCCCCATATGTCCCATAAAGCTTCTTCTCTCCATTCAGTCTCCAATCACCTCCCTTCTTTTTCTCTGTCCTTATATTCCCCTCCAATGCTAGATCAATCCTTTCCAGGATCAGGACCCTCTCCATACTTCTTCATGGGAGTCATTTGTTATGCAATTTGTGCCTTGGGCATTCAGAGCTACTGGGCTAATCAATATCCACTTATCAGAGATTTCATTCCATGTGTATTCTTTTGTGACTGGGTTACCTCACTTAGGATGATATTTTCCAGATCAAACCATTTGCCTAAAAATTTTGTGAATTCATTGTTTCTAATTGCTGAGTAGTATTCCATTGTGTAAATATACCACATTTTCTGTATCCATTCCTCCTTTGAGGGATATCTGGGTTCTTTCCACCTTCTGGCTATTATAAATAAGGCTGCTATGAACATAATGGAGCATGTGTCTTTATTGCATGCCGGGCAATCCTTTGGGTATATGCCCAGGAGAGGTATAGCAGGGTCCTCTGGAAGTGTCATGTCCAGTTTTCTGAGGAACTGTCAGACTGATTTCCAAAGTGGTTGTACCATCTTACAGCCCCACCAGCAGTGGATGAGTGTTCCTCTTTCTTCACATCCTCGCCAACACCTGCTGTCTCCTGAGTTTTTGACCTTAGCCATTCTGACTGGTGTAAGGTGAAATCTCAGGGTTGTTTTAATTTGCATATCCCTAATGATTAATGAAGTTGAGCACTTCTTAAGGTGCCTCTCGGCCATCGGAATTTCTTCAGGTGAAAATTCTTTGTTTAGATCTGTACCCCATTTTTAATAGGGTTATTTAGTTCCCTGGGTTCTAACTTCTTGAGTTCTTTGTATATATTGGATATTAGCCCTCTATCAGATGTAGGGTTGTTGGTGAAGATCTTTTCCCAATTTGTTGGTTGCCGTTTTGTCCTTTTAACAATGTCCTTTGCCTTACAGAAACTTTGTAATTTTATGAGGTCGCATTTGTCAATTCTTGATCTTAGAGCATAAACTATTGGCGTTCTGTTCAGGAACTTTTCCCCTGTGCCCATGTCCTTAAGGGTCTTCCCCAGTTTCTTTTCTATTAGTTTCAGTGTGTCTGGTTTTACATGGAGGTCTTTGATACACTTGGAGTGAAGTTTAGTACATGGAGATAAGAAGGGATCAATTTGCATTTTTCTGCATACTGACCTCCAATTGAACCAGCACCATCTGTTGAAAAGGTTATCTTTTTTCCACTGGATGTTTTCAGCTCATTTGTTGAAGATCAAGTGACCATAGATGTGTGGATTCATTTCTAGATCTTCAATTCTATTCCATTGGTCCACTTGTCGGTCACTGTGCCAATACCATGCAGTTTTTAACACTATTGCTCTGTAGTATTGCTTGAAGTCAGGGATACTGATTCTCCCAGAATTTCTTTTGTTGTTGAGAATAGTTTTAGCTATCCTGGGTTTTTTGTTATTCCAGATGAATTTGAGAATTGCTTTTTCTAACTCTGTGAAGATCTGAGTTGGGATTTTTATGGGGATTGCATTGAATCTGTAGAATGCTTTTGGCAAAATGGCCATTTTATTTATATTAATCCTGCCAATCCACGAGCATGGCAGATTTTTCCATTTTCTGAGGTGTTCTTCGATTTCCTTCTTCAGAGACCTGAAGTTCTTGTCATATAGATTTTTCACTTGTTTGGTTAGAGTCACGCCAAGAAACTTTATATTGTTTGTGGTTATTGTGGAGGGTGTCATTTCCCTAACTTCTTTCTCAGCCTGCTTATCCTTTGAGTATAGGAAGGCAACTGATTTGCTTGAGTTGATTTGATAACCAGCCACTTTGCTGAAGTTGTTTATCAGCTGTAGGATTTCTCTGGTGGAAGTTTTTCAGGTCACTTAAGTAGACTATCATGTCGTCTTCAAATAGTGATAATTTGACTTCTTCCTTTCCAATTTGTATTCCTTTGAACTCCTTATGTTGTCTAATTGCTCTAGCTAGAACTTCAAGTACTATATTGAAAAGATATGGAGAGAGAGGACAGCCTTATCTAGCCCCTGATTTTAGTGGGATTGCTTCAAGTTTCTGTCCGTTTAGTTTGATGTTGGCTACCGGCTTGCTATATATTGCTTTAACCATGTTTAGGTATGGGCCTTGAATTCCTGTTCTTTCCAAGACTTTTAGAATGAAAGGATGCTGAATTTTGTCAAATGCTTTTTCTACATCTAATGAGATGATCATATGGTTTTTCTCTTTGAGTTTGTTTATGTAGTAGATAGCATTGATGGATTTCCTTATATTGAACCATCCCTGCATCCCTGGGATGAAGCCTACTTGATCATGGTGGATGATCGTTTTGATGAGTTCTAGCATTGGCTGGCAAGAATTTTATTAAGTATTTTTGCATCAATATTCATAAGGGAAATTGGCCTGAAGTTCTCTTTCTTTGTTGGATCTTGGTGTGGTTTTGGTATCAGTGTAATTGTGGCTTCAATGAACGAGTTGGGTAGAGTTCCTTCTGTTTCTATTCTGTGGAATAGTTTGAAGAGTATTGGTGTTAGGTCTTCTATGAAGGTCTGATAGAATTCTGCACTGAAACCATCTGGTCCAGTGCTTTTTTTGATTGGGAGTCTTTCTATGACCCTTTTTATTTCTTCAGGTGTTATGGGACTGTTTAGATGATCTATTTGATCCAGATTTAGTTTTGGTGTCAGATATCTGTCTAGGAAACTGTCCATTTCCTCCAGATTCTCCAGTTGTGTTGAGTATAGGCTTTTGTAGTAGGATTTAATGATTTTTTTGAATTTCCTCAGTTTCTGTTGTTATATCTCCCTTTTCATTTCTAAGTTTGTTAATCTGGATACTGTTTCTGTGCCCTTTGTTTAGTCTGGATAAGGGTTTATCTATCTTGTTGATTTTCTCAAAGAACCAGCTTCTGGTTTTGTTGATTCTTTGTATGGTTCTCTTTGTTTCTATTTGATTGATTTCGGCCCTGAGTTTGATGATTTCCTGCCTTCTACTCCCACTGGGTGAAATAGCTTCTTTTTGTTCCAGGGCTTTAAGGTATGTCATTAAGCTGTTAGTGTATGCTCTCTCCATTTTCTTTTTGGAGGCACTCAGGGCTATGAGTTTTCCTCTTAGCACTGCTTTCATTGTGTCCCAAAGATTTGGGTATGTTGTGTCTTCATTTTCATTAACTTCTAAAAAGTCTTTAATTTCTTTCTTTATTTCTTCCTTGACCAAGGTATCATTGAGTAGAATGTTGTTCAGTTTTCATGTATATGTGGGTTTTCTGTTGTTTTTGTTGCGATTGAAGACCACTTTTACTGTTGAGGCATAGGAAGCATGGGATTAGTTCGATCTTCTTATATTTGTTGAGGTCTGTCTTGTGACCAATTATATGGTCAATTTTGGAGAAGGTACCATGAGGTGCTGAGAAAAAGGTGTATTCTTTTGCTTTAGGATAAAATGTTATATATATATATATATATATATATATATATATATATATATATATATATATATATAACCTAATTGGTCCAAAGCTTCAATAGGTTTCACAGTGTCCCTGTTCAGTTTGTTTTTTCTGATCGGTCCATTGAGGAAAGTGCAGTGTTGAAGTCACCCACAATTATTGTGTTAGGTGCAATGTGTGCTTTGAGCTTTAGTAAAGTTTCTTTTATGAATGTGAGTGCCCTTGCATTTGGAGCATAGATGTTCAGGATTGAGAGTTCTTCTTGTATTTTTTCCTTTGACTAGCAAGAAGTGTCCCTCAGAGTCTCTTTTGATGACTTTGGGTTGAAAATCAATTTTATCTGATATTAGAATGGCTACTACAGCATGTTTCCCGAGACTATTTGCCTGTAAAATTGTCTTTCAGCCTTTTATTCTAAGGTAGTATTTGTCTTTGACCCTGAGGTGTGTTTCCTGTATGCAGCAAAATGTACGGTCCTGTTTACATATCCAGTTGTTTAGTCTATGTCTTTTTATTGGGGCATTGAGTCCATTGATGTTAAGAGATATTAATGAATCGTGATTGTTACTTCCTGTCATTTTTGATGTTATTTTTAAAATTTGATTGGTTATCTTCTTTTGTGTTTGATGAAAGATGGTTACTATCTTGCTTTTTCCAGGGTGAAGTTTCCCTCCTTGTATTGGTGTTTTCCTCCTATTATCCTTTGTAGGGCTGGGTTTGTGTATAGATATTGGGTAAACTTGGTTTTGTCATGTAATATCTTAGTTTCTCCATCTATGGTGATTGAGAGCTTTGCTGGGAATAGTAGCTTTGTCTGGCATTTGTGTTCTCATAGAGTCTGCATGAGATCTGCCCAGTATCTTCTAGCTTTCATAGTCTCAGGTGAGAAGTCTGATATGATTCTGATAGGCTTTCCTTTATATGTTACTTGGCCTTTTTCTCTTACTGCCTTTAATATTCTTTCTGTGTTTAGTACATTTGTGGTTTTGATTATTATGTGACAGGAGCTATTTCTGTTCTGGTCAAGTCTGTTTGGAGTTCTGTAGGCTTCTTGTATATTCATGGGCATCTCTCTCTTTAGGTTAGGGAAGTTTTCTTCCATAATTTTATTGAAGATATTTGCTGGCCCTTTAAGTTGTAAATCTTCACTCTCATCTATGCCTATAATCCTTAGGTTTGGTCTTCTCATTGTGTCCTGGATTTCCTGGATGTTTTGGGTTACAAGCGTTTTGCATTTTGCTTTTTTTTTAACTGTTGAGTCCATGGTTTCTATGGTATCTTCAGCATCTGAGATTCTTTCTTCTATCTCTTGTATTCTGTTGTTGATATTTGCATCTATGTCCCCTGATTTCTTCCCAAGGTTTTCTATCTCCAAAGTTGTCTCCCTTTGAGTTTTCTTAGTTGTTTCTACTTCTGATTTTAGATCATGGATGGTTTTGCTTAGCTCCTTCACTAGCTTGTTTGTGTTTTCCTGTAATTCTTAAAGAAATTTTTGTGTTTCCTCTTTCATGACCTCAGCCTGTTGACCAACATTCTCCTGCAGTTCTTTAAGTGATTTTTGCATTTCCTCCTTATTGACTTTTGTATTCTCCTGAATTTCTTTCAATGATTTCTGTGTTTCCCTTGTAAGGGCTTCTAACTTTTGATCCATTTTCTCCTGAATTTCTTTAAGTATGTCCTTCATGTTTTCCTGTACCAGCATCATGACCAGTGGATTTTAAATTTAAATCTTTTTTTTTTTTTTTTGGTGTGTTGTGGTATCCAGGAATGCTGTTAAAGGAGAATTGGGTTCAGATGCTGCCATATTGCCTTGATTTTTGTTAGTGACGTTCCTGCGTTTGCCTTTTGCCATCTAGTTCTCACTTGTGTTAGTTGGTCTTGATGTCAATGCTGGACTCACAAGTGCAAGTTGCCTCTTCCCAGCTGGCCTCTGATGCACAGCTGACCTCCTGCACTGCCTGGAGACAGGGTGCTGTGGCCCAGGCTGTTCAGATCCCGAAGCAGATACCTGAAGGCTACAACCCGGGGCCTGCTGGGCTCACCAGAGCACACTGACTCCTCCCAGCTGGCCTCCAGGGTGCCCCTCTGGCCTCCTGCAGATCCTGGAAATGTGGTGTTGTAGCCCAGGCTGTTCTGGATCCCGAAGCGGAGATCTGAAGGCTTCTGCCAGAGGCCTCAGGACTGTAGCCTAAGCTCCGTGGGGCTGGACCCACCGGGGTAAGCTGTGTCCTCCCTGTCTTCCTCCAGGTGCACACCAGGCCCTTGCACTTCCTGGAAACCTAGGTTTGTGGCCCAGGCTGTTCAGATTCCAAAGCAGACACCTGAAGGCTCCTGCCCAGGGCCTGCTGGACTCACCAGAGCACACTGACTCATCCCAGCCAGCCTCCGGTTGCCCCTCTGGCCTCTTGTAGGTCCTGGAGATGTGGTAGCCCAGGCTGTTCTAGATCCCTGAAAATATATTTTCAACACAACAATATAAGACACTATTGCCTGTGTTCTACTGGAACATTATTCATCCAGTAATGTAGCAGCACCACATTGGCACTTCATGGGAAAGAAAAAATGAAGGTACGAAGTTGGGTTGGAAAACAACAATGTATTGAAATGGAAGATGTGAACAGTGGCTGAATATGATTAATAGTCCTTGTACAAATTCTCAAGAAAGCACCAAAAACTTGTAAAATAAAGTAAATTCAGTAAATCTGTGTTTGGAATGTCACTGATGCTTTTTCCATTTCTATGGAAAGGAGGATACTTTATTCCTGTTTAAAACAATTAGAGTTTGAAAATATGTCAATCATATATAACTATTGTAAGATATGTAGTGGTATAAAACCTTTAGAATGTACAGGATGGCATCAAACAGCAAAGTATTCTGACACATAGAAAATAGTTTATGTTAGATTCTATAATGTGATTTTGCAGGAGAAAATAAGAACTTCAATGTATTTTCATATTTATGGAATAGGGTATTTCATGCAATACCATAAAGAATTACATATTCAAAAATCATATTTAATTTTATTATATAGACATTCTACGATATATAAATTAAAAACGTAAGGGTTTATAAATAATTACAGAGGGCTGAGGACACAGATCAGTGGTATAGCACCTATCTTTTATGTGATTCTCTGGGTTAATTTCTTGCTACTTGAAAATTGAAAATAAAATAATTTGCAATGTATCCTTATTACATTCTCAAGCCAGCTTACATTGTTAATAAATTTCATTTTTATTCTAATAATTTTAGTGTCAAGTTATATAGAGTATTTGGGCTTTGCTTATTCATCTTATCCTTTTCATAATATCTAATCACTTTCTGTCTAAAAATACAGAGTTTATCACATACCACACACTGTAATTACTGTTCTCTATATACTGTATCATATATATGTGTGTGTATGTGTGTGTGTGTGTGTGTTTTAGCTTAATATTAATTTTATCTTTCTATTGTACCTACTAATGACTATAACATGTTTTTTAAAATCTGGATTATCAACTTGTCTATTGTTGGAACATTCTCCAAAGATGGTAGTAGCTTCTACTCCTACTTGTAATCTATAAAACATAAAACATAATTTTATATATAGATGTTAAAATATTTATTATACTTTTATAGACTGTCTTCATTTTTATCCTAAGACATTGAAAAACAATAACATTAATAGTCTTAAAAACCATGTAATTATTTTTTACTGCAGTATGGAGGTGAGTACTTTAAATAATTTCTTTCTTTTCATAGCAATGATGCAACATGAAGTTCTAGTGATGTTTCATATGCTTATCGTTCAACCAAATAAACTAACCTTTCTCCTCATATCTCATTACTCTTCTTACCAAGGGTTTTATGCTAAGGCTATCTTTTCCTTGAACAACGTTAAACACCTTATTGTCCTGCCAGATATTGGTAAGAATAATATCATTATAGCAAGCAACTATTAAGCACTTCAAAGTCTTTCTATCCACTTTAGGGCATCACACTACCAGATAAACACAAATGATTAAAAATATCATAACCATCTCCTGAAAATCAGACAACACCTCTTGTATGTATCTTTATCCTTATCTTGCCTTTCTTGGATGCCCTTTGGTGAACAGCCCAATACTGTTGTATCTTCAATCCTGTAGATTCATTTTTGTAAAGAAAAATTCTTTACATATATTTAAGAAGAAGGATTTATCTACTGAATTAAAATAACATTTATGGTTTGCTTATAATGGTTACAAAATTTTGTTAAATTGGTGAGCTAAGAAAATAGAATTATTTTAAATTTTCTTAGAAAATATACACATATCTGGGTTCTTTCCAGCTTCTGGCAATTATAAATAGGGCTGCTATCAACATAGTGGAACATGTATCCTTATTCCGTGCTGGAGAATCTTCTGGGTATATGCCCAGGAGTGGTTTAGCAGGATCTTCTGGAAGTGAGGTGCCCAGTTTTTGGAGGAACCGCCAGACTGATTTCCAGAGTGGTTGTACCAATTGGCAACCCCACCAGCAGTGGAGGAGTGTTCCTCTTTCTCCACATCCTCGCCAACATCTGCTGTCTCCTGAATTTTTAATCTTAGCCATTCTGACTGGTGTAAGGTGAAATGTCAGGGTTGTTTTGATTTGCATTTCCCTAATGACTAATGAAGTTGAGCATTTTTTAAGATGCTTCTCCGCCATCCGAAGTTCTTCAGGTGAGAATTCCCTGTTTAACTCTGTACCCCATTTTTTAATAGGGTTGTTTGGTTTTCTGGAGTCTAACTTCTTGAGTTCTTTATATATATTGGATATTAGCCTTCTATCTGATGTAGGGTGGGTGAAGATCTTTTCCCAATTTGTTGGTTGCCAATTTGCCCTTTTGATGGTGTCCTTTGCCTTACAGAAACTTTGTAATTTTATGAGGTCCCATTTGTCAATTCTTGATCTTAGAGCATAAGCTATTGGTGTTCTGTTCAGGAACTTTCCCCCTGTACCAGATATCCCTCAATAGAAGAGTGGATGCAAAAAATGCGGTATATATACACAATGGAGTACTATTCAGCCATTAGAAACAATGAATTCATGAAATTCTTAGGCGAATGGATGGAGCTGGAGAACATCATACTAAGTGAAGTAACCCAGACTCAAAAGATGAATCATGGTATGTACTCACTAATAAGTGGGTGTTAACCTAGAAAACTGGAATACCCAAAACATAATCCACACATCAAATGAGGAACAAGAAGAACAGAGGAGTGGTCCCTTGTTCTGGAAAGACTCAGTGAAGTAGTATAGGACAAAACCAGAACAGGGAAATGGGAAGGGTTGGGTGGGAAAACAGGGGGAGGAATGGAGGCTGATGGGACTTTCGGGGAGTGGGGGTCCAGAAAAGGGGAAATCGTTTGAAATGTAAATAAAAAATATATCGAATTTAAAAAAAAAAAAAAAAAAGGACGGACACTCATCAAGACGACTCGATGTGAAAGGTTGCTGCTGTTTACCAAACCTGAAGACTTGACTTCAGACTCAGAAGCCACACGAAGAATGAGAAATCCTACCCTTGTGTATTGTTCCCTAACCCTCCTGTTTGTGCTGTAGCACATGCGCACAAGTCTTCCATCCACCACAGACAAAACTGTTTTCAATGTAAAATAAAAAACTTTTGAAAAAAAAAGAAAATATACACATACTTTTAATTATGAAACTTTAAAAATTATTTAACTTCTTTTATGACAGCTGTTAACTAGGCCTGATTGAATTCCCTTTCATTCATTACTATCTTGAAATATGGTTGATCATATAAGCTACATTCTCTTTGCATTCCTTAAGTTAACACTGTTGCATCAAAGGACCTAGTTAAATGCATATTTGATATTAATATTTAATTTAAGTTTATCAGAAAGAACTAATAATGTTTACTGAATTATTAATCTGATCTTCAATATTAAAACTATTTGTTTCAAAAGTTTGCTATAATAAATTTAAATATTTAGAAAGTTTCTTGTAATTGATCTAAGTAATTGGTGGGTTTGAAATTTAGAAAATTCGTGAAAAAATAAGAGAAATACTTTAGTAGAACAATTAATATTTTA